>NC_056499.1:4346312-4347007 GCF_014905685.2 Nematolebias whitei | reverse complement strand
AACTTCTATACAGAGACAGATGTGTCTAACTTCTATACAGAGACAGACATGTGTCTAACTTCTATACAGAGACAGACATGTGTCTAACTTCTATACAGAGACAGATGTGTCTAACTTCTATACAGAGACAGATGAGTCTAACTTCTATACAGAGACAGATGTGTTTAACTTCTATACAGAGACAGACATGTATCTAACTTCTATACAGAGACACGTGTCTAACTTCTATACAGAGACAAGTGTGTCTAACTTCTATACAGAGACAGATGTGTCTAACTTCAATACAGAGACAGATGTGTCTAACTTCTATACAGAGACAGATGTGTTTAACTTCTATACAGAGACAGATGAGTCTAACTTCTATACAGAGACAGATGTGTTTAACTTCTATACAGAGACAGATGTGTTTAACTTCTATACAGAGACAGACATGTATCTAACTTCTATACAGAGACACGTGTCTAACTTCTATACAGAGACAAGTGTGTCTAACTTCTATACAGAGACAGATGTGTCTAACTTCTATACAGAGACAGATGTGTCTAACTTCTATACAGAGACAGACATGTGTCTAACTTCTATACAGAGAAAAATGTGTCTAACTTCTATACAGAGACAGATGTGTCTAACTTCTATACAGAGACAGACATGTGTCTAACTTCTATACAGAGACAGATGTGTCTAACTTCTATACA
>NC_056499.1:4336104-4346212 GCF_014905685.2 Nematolebias whitei | reverse complement strand
TGGACGGATTCTTCTTAAAGAAGAATCCGTCCAGAAGACCTGATTCAACCTCGTTAGATTTATCTACCTGTATTATTGAGCAACATCAGGGCGGTTTTTAATAACTTTTCCTTGTGTAAGTACCGTATTCACTGCCAAAAGCAAAAGAAGAACAATGTTGTGGTCTGAAGTAATCATTGATCTACATCTGATGAAGATTTGGAGTTAATCCTACCACAACACAAAACTTAGTGTGACTTTATGAGTTTTTTACAGTTTTTTTTACAGTAGCTGGGACTAACCCCCAAATTAAACTGAGTTATAACTGACCATAAGAGTTCGGTGTTCAAAACGTTTCTGTTAATTATCAACTGCAAAACTTCTCACAAATCACTGAACAGATTATAATGAAACTTCCATCCATCCATCCATCCATCCATGCATCCATCCATCCATCATCTTCCTTTTGTTCCAAAGTCAGGTCTCGGGGGCAGCATCTTGAGCAGGGAGGTCCATACATCTCTCTCCACAGCCTCCTCTTCCAGCTTTTCTGGGAAGACTCCAAGGCATTCCCAGGCCAACCAACAGGAAGTAGTCTCTCCAGCATGTCCTGGGTATTTCCCAGGGTCTCCTCCCAGTCAGACATGCACGAAGCACCTCCCTAGGGAGGTGCCCAGGGAGCATCCTTACCAGATGCCCAAACAAACCATATCATACCAATTTATTTATAGAGCACTTAAAACAGCAACAAGGCCAACCAAAGTGCTGTACAATAGAAACAAACAAGCACAGCGGACAAATAAAATAAATAATAATAAAATAAAATAAAAATATAGACACAAATAACAGTGGATAATAACTAAATGACCAACACTGTGGACTACAGACAGGATCAAATCAAATCACACCATGTCAAAGGCAACGGAATAAAAGTGGGTTTTCAGGCAAGACTTAAAGAATGTGAGTGTGGGAGCCTGCCTGACACGCAGTGGCAACTCATTCCACCGTCTTGGACCTGCAACAGAGAAAGCAAACAAAATATCTCCGTCTAAAAGCCTCTGAGAGGTGGCAGGTGCATTTCATTGAGGTGATAGACCTTTAATTCAGTTTGTTTTTTGTTTCATTTCTATAGTTTTGTTGCAGCTGTTATATGAAATTTAAATAAGCATGCAAAAATGACCATGCAAACTAATTAAAATATCTCATTGCACGATCATCATGGTCATGGTCATAACATAATACGAAGGAAATGAGGTATTATTACATGGCTGTGAGTTACAGCAGGATAGCATGTGAAAAATGATAACTGAATTATGACCATGTCTTCATAATGTGTGTCCAGAAAATACAAAATCTGTTTCACTAAATACAGAGAAAAGGCTATTCACTGTGTAAATACATTTAATTTATTCTAATATATTCATATCTTGGGATGCAGTAGAATAATATCCTGCAGTTTCTTGCAGTTTAACACAACGTCATCGTTAGTAAAGTTCAGCTGAAGCAGCCGATCTCAAATGCAAACTCAAAGGTCCATGTGAAATGTAATGCTATATTTGATTGACAGTTCAGTGGAGATTTGTTTTCTAACTGTGTCCAGTTATAATGTTTTACAGCTTTTTGATCATCCTGGACATTATTTTAATTTAAAGTCAAGATTAAATACTGTTTAAAGTTAGTACATTTCTGAGAAAGGATGGCAGACATGCTGCTACCATCAAACAGAAATAAGTGACACTTACTCTTGTCCTGCAGAATCTTTTAGTTCGCTGTGGCGACCCCTGAAGAAGGACACAGCTGAAAGAAAACAAAAAAACTCGTCCTGCAGAATATAATTCATTGCTTGATGTAAAACCAGTTAAAGGTAATTTTTTTTACCAAAGTCTACATGCATGAGTCTTCAACCTTGCCGTGCAGCGTTATGACTGTTAGGCCCATGTCAGGTCTGCAGAGCTGGCTCAAGCTGCGGCCTCTTTGGTTCACTGATCAAAGCAGTGAAGCGTCTCCTTCCTTGGCCCCTGACCACAGAAATGCTGCCCACTGGAGGAGGACATGTCAAAATCTTGTGGGTGGAAATTTTCCTTGAGGCGTCTTTCACTTCACTCACAAATGGGCTCTTCAAAAACTATTTTGCTCTTGATGAAAAATGCATCTGCGTATGTGTGCTTTTTTTGTAGATGAGCTGAAGGAGAAGCTGCAGGATTTTGTGTCCGAGACCAACAACCAGCGTCCAGGATTCATTAAGGTGGTACGGCATGCCAAGCAGGAGGGTCTGATCCGGTCCAGAGTGAGCGGATGGAGGGCCACCACTGCCCCGGTTGTTGCCCTGTTCGATGCCCACGTTGAGTTCAATGTCGGCTGGTGAGTCACTCACAAGGCTCTTGTGTCATTTGATCTGTGGGAGGGCTTTAAAACAATTTTATTTTTAAACACAGCTCGCAAAGTTAGATTTTTATTTTAATAGTTCCTGTATTCACATCAAACAACGACAAAATGTTTGATTTTCACTTTAACTAGAAGAACAACCTCAGTCAAGCTCTTGAATAATGAAACGTTTTAAATGTTCAAATTATTCTATATTTATTTTATTTAAAATGGTGCAAAAACACACAAGAATTTGCACATAACCAATTTTATTACTCTAAAAACTATTACAATTATTGGCCATAAAATCACAATAAAACAGCTAAAATGGAATTGTATGCATTTTTCTTAGGCCATCAGTTGAATGTTAATTTTAACACATTTAAAGTGTTGGCAAAAAGACGACAAGAAACGGGCAAAGTGCTGCAAAAGACCCAAGCACTGGTCTTTTCCAGCACACAAACTGATATTTAAAGTAAACTTACAATTTTAAAGCAATTTCAGCTTGTTGTAAACTAGAAATAAATGTGATGGAATTCTACAAAGTAAAGAAAGAACATTTATTTGAAATATTTTGATACATTTTTTTGTTGTTAAAGTTTATTCCATATTTCTTAGAATAAATGCTTATTTGTTTGAGTGTGCCAGTTTAGCTGCGTGTAATGAATGGACAAACACAGCTGCTCTGACGTTGTTAGAAAACTTGGATTATTTGAGTTTAGGTTTAAAAAAACACGTGCAGAGGCTGTTCTAATGTTCTGACACACAGGGAATTGCTGCTTAGACTTCAGTTACTGTTTATAAAAGTAACCATGCTTTAGCTCTACAACTGCCTCCTTTTTCATTTCCTCCACACAGCGGTGGATGACTCACGATGCGTGCTGTTTGTTGATTTGTTGCACAACGAGCAGAAATGTATGCCCATCGACGTGCAGCCGATGCTCAGCCGGTGTTACATGATGCGCTTTTTTACCCTTCGTTTGTAATTCTGATTTTTATTTTAAATCTTCTGTACAATTTTTCCCTTCTTTTATTTATTTATTTATTTATTCTTATTTATTTATTTGTTTGGAATGTCACCTCACTGGTGGGGAAGGAGCCTGAGCTGGTGTATGAGGTTGAGAGGTTCCGGCTAGAAATAGTCGGACTCACCTCTACGCATGGCTCTGGCTCTGGAACCAGTTTCCTTGAGAGTGGTTGGACACTCTTCCACTCTGGAGTTGCCCCTGGTGAGAGGCGCCGAGCAGGAGTGGGCATACTTATTGCCCCCCCATCTTGGTGCCTGTGTGTTGGGGTTCACCCCGGTGAATGAGAGGGTAGCCCCCCTCCTTGGAGGGGGTACTGGAAAGTGCACCTCCTGGGGACTCCTTTGTTCTGCAGGGGGACTTCAATGCTCATGTGGGCAATGACAGTGAGACCTGGAGGGGTATGGTTGGGAGGAACGGCCCCCCTGATCTGAACCCGAGTGGTGTTCTGTTGTTGGACTTCTGTGCTTGTCATGGATTGTCCATAACAAACACCATGTTCAAGCATAAGGGTGTCCATATGTGCTCTTGGCACCAGGACACCTTAGGCCGCAGTTCGATGATCAACTTTGTCATCGTCTCATCTGATCTGTGGCCACATGTCTTGGACACTCGGGTGAAGAGAGAGGCGGAGCTGTCCACTGATCTCACCTGGTGGTGAGATGGCTCCGATGGTGGGGGAGGATGCTGGTCAGACCTGGCAGATCCAAACGTATTGTGAGGGTTTGCTGGGAACGTCTGGCAGAGTCTCCTGTGAGTCGGAGTTTTAACTCCCACCTCCGGGAGAACTTCGAACATGTTCCGGGGTAGGTGGGAGACAGTGAGTCCGAGTGGGCCATGTTCCATACCTCTATTGTTGAGGTGGCTTACCAGAGCTGCGGCCGCAAGGTTGTCAATGCTTGTCGCGGTGGCAACCCTTGAACCCGGTGGTGAACACCAGCAGTGAGGGATGCTGTCAGGCTGAAGAAGGAGTCCTATCGGGCCTTTTTGGCCTGTGGGACCCCGGAAGCAGCTGATAGGTATCGGCAGTCCAAGTGACATGTGACTCGGGTGGTCGCTGAGGCAAAAACTTGGGCATAGGAGGAGTTTGGAGAGGCCATGGAGAATGTCTTCCACACGGCTTCGAGGCGATTCTGGCCCACCATCCGGCGTCTCAGGGGGGGAAAGCGGTACACCACCAACACTGTTTATAGTGGGGGTGGTGTGCTGTGCTGCTGACCTGAACTCGGGATGTCGTGGGTCGGTGGGCGGAATACTTTGAAGACCTCCTCAATCCCACCGGCACGTCTTCCACTGAGGAAGTGGAGCCTGGGGACTCTGGGTTGGGCCCTCCAATCTCTGGTGCTGAGGTCACCGAGGTGGTTAAAAAGCTCCTCGGTGGCAGGGCCCCAGGGACAGATGAGATTCACCTGGAGTTCCTTAAGGCTCTGGATGTTGTAGGGTTGTGTTGGCTTACGCGACTCTGCAATATTACATGGACATAGGGGGAAGTTCCCCTGGATTGGCAGACCGGGGTGGTGGTCCCCCTATTCAAAAAGGGGGACCGTGGAGTGTGTTCCAACTACAGGGGGATCACGCTCTTAAGCCTCCCTGTTAAGGCCTATTTGAGGGTTCTGGAGAGTAGGGTCCGTCGGATAGTCGAACCTCAGATTCAGGAGGAGCAGTGCGGTTTTTGTCCTGGTCGTGGAACACTGAACCAGCTCTACACTCTCAGCAGGGTCCTGGAGGGTGCGCGGGAGTTTGCTCTACATGTGCTTTGTGGACTTGGAGAAGGCGTTCAACCGTATCCCTCAGGGAACCCTGTGGGGGGTACTCCAGGAGTATGGGGTACCAAGCCCTTTTATACGGGCTGTTAGAGCCCTGTATGACCGGTGTCAGAGCTGGTCCGCATTACCGGCAGTAAGTCGGGCTTGTTCCCGGTGAGAGTTGGACTCCACCAAGGTTGCCCTTTGTCACCGATTCTGTTCATAACTTTTATGGACAGAATTTCTAGGCGCAGCCAAGGTGTTGAGGGGATCCATTTTGGTGGCCTTAGGATTGCGTCCCTGCTTTTTGCAGATTATGTGGTCTTGTTGGCTTCATCAGATGGTGATCTACAGCTTTCGCTGGAGCGGTTCGCAGCAGAGTGCGACACGGCCGGGATGAGTATCACTTCCTCCAAATCCGAGGCCATGGTCTTGAGCCGGAAAAGGGTAGAGTGCCCTCTCCAGGTCAGGGAGTAGGTCCTGCCCCAAGTGGAGGAGTTCAAGTATCTTGGGGTCTTGTTCGCGAATGAGGGAAAAATGGAGCGTGAGATCGATAGGCGGATAGGTGCAGCATCTGCAGTGAAGCGGGCACTGTACAGGTCTGTCGTGGTGAAGAGAGAGCTGAGTCAAAAGGCGAAGCTCTCAATTTACCGATCGATCTACGTTCCTACCCTCATCTATGGTCACGAGCTTTGGGTTGTGACCGAAAGAATGAAATCTCGGATACAAGCGGCCAAAATGAGTTTTCTCCGCAGGATGTCTGGGCTCTCCCTTAGAGATAGGGTGAGAGCTCGGTCATCAGGGAGGGACTCAGAGTAGAGCCGCTGCTTCTCCATATCGAGAGGAGTCAGTTGAGGTGGCTCGGGCATCTGTTTAGGATGCCTCCTGGACGCCTCCCTGGTGAGGTGTTCCAGACACGTCCCACTGGGAGGAGACCCAGAGGAAGACCCAGGACACACTGGAGGGACTATGTTTCTTGGCCTGGGAACGCCTCGGGGTTCCCCCAGAGGAGCTGGGCCAAGTGGCTGGGGAGAGGGATGTGTGGGTCTCCCTACTTAGGCTGCTACCCCCGCGACCCGACTCCGGATAAGCGCAAGAAAATGGATGGATGGATGGATATTTGTTTATTTGTTGTTTTTTCTAAATAAATACAATTTGTTTCAGAAAGAAAATTATTTACATGTTTTTCATACCTAAAGAGTCATATATATATATATATATATATATATATATATACATACATTTTTGAATGAAAAAAAATATTATTATTGTTATTGTTGTTGTTATTATTTATTTATTCATTTATTTGTCATTTATTTATTTTAACCATACATGAACAAGGGCTGACCTTTGTGACCTTTCTCTAATCAAATGTCTTTCACTGACTGGTGCACTGCTTTCACAGATCAGCTGCAGGTCCACTAGTCTCGTCTCTAGTCTAGGTTATTCCAGTGAGTGACATGACTGTGATTGCAGATTGTGATACCTTTTAGACATTACTGTACAAAATGGTGACCTTTTCCTACATTTGTCGTCCTCCAACCACTGATTGTTCCGTAAACTTTCAGAAATGCACAAACAAAAGCACATTTGCATCAGAACCTAAGATGCTCGTCATTCCAACATTTAATGATCACTTTGATGTACTTTGATTCCTTTTCTAGAAGTACAAATCTATTCAGGTCATTTTACAACCTGTGTTCAAGTGAAAGCAGTTTGGAAACCACTGCAGAAGCTAGAATTCAATATTTACACACCCACTGGCAGAATCATAAAATTTTAACTTAGAGTCAAGGAAATTTTGCACCACATCATAACTTGAAATATATCATATTGTGGTGGTAATCCAATCAGATTATCGAGAAAAAAAATGTGACCGTCTGCTCACACTTGCTTAGTTTACTTTTAACACTAAATCTGCACAGAAGACACAACTGTCATTAGATATTTTAACTATGTGTGAATTTGGGCTGTGGTAAAACAACATTTGTTTAGAACAGCCGTCTCATTTTCTCAGAAATTTAGTTTAACACAATTATAATACTAATCGTCTATAGCAGTAATATTAAAGTAAGGGTGTTGCACAGTAATTCTAACTGAACTGTAGGTGAATAAAAATCACTTATTGCCTCATGATTTGATGAAATATTAACAGTTTTACCATCAATTATCCAGCTGGTTTTTTCTGCTCTTATACTGGGTTGAATTTTATTTTATTATTTCTCAAGCACAATCGAGAGCTTGTGAAACCCAATACAAACTGTGAAAATGTTTCTTTTCCTCCTTTTCTATAGGGCCGAACCTATTCTGCAGAGAATTAAGGAGGACAGAACTCGCATAATATCCCCGTCCTTTGACAACATCAAATATGACACGTTTGAGATCGAAGAGTATCCACTGTCTGCTCAGGGCTTTGACTGGGAGCTGTGGTGCCGCTACCTTAATCCCCCAAAGTCCTGGTGGCACACAAGCAACAAAAGTGCACCGATTCAGTAAGTAAACTTTGATTTATTAGGCCAACTGACATGCGACGTTAACGTCAGACAAATGACAGCCCAGTAAAAAGTCCATCCCTGCGGCTGTTTGAACGAGTAATGTTTTGCACGGTCAAATATTTTTCATTGTCCTTACTGTCGCTACAGCAACAGAAAAACAAAACTAATGTTTGTCGTCTTCAATCTTCCAGGAGCCCGGCTCTGATTGGCTGCTTCGTGGTGGACAGGCTGTACTTCGAGGAGATCGGTCTGCTGGATGAAGGCATGGAGGTGTACGGCGGAGAAAATGTCGAACTGGGCATTAGGGTGAGTGATGGCGTCATGCCTCTGGTCGTGGACTCTAATATTCACTTAGGTCATATGTGAGCAGCTTTACATGACGATCCTTCAGAATCAGAATAAGCTTTATTGTCATTGCACAGTGAATTACAGCAAAATTGTGTTCCGTACAGTCGTCCGAAAGATGGGCAGAGTGTACGTGGCTGCAGCTCGTAGGAGCGCGGCCCTTGTTCTTTAGATTAAAAACAGGGGAAAGACCATGAGGATAGTGGGTATTAAAAAAAAGATCTCTTCACATCTTGTTCTTGTCAGGACACGATTTAAGACATTTTAAAAAATCTACCAGCAAGCACATTTATAGACACATTATGCATTTGATGACAAGACGGTGAGATTTGTCTATGAAACACTTCCACATAGTTCCATAGTCCTGATAAGATGTTACACTGTCAGCCGGTACAGCTCTGATAAGTGTTCACAGAAGTTCTCAGGGGGAGTGGATAGAGCAGAGCTTTCTTGGTTTACACATCCCCAGGAGCAATTTGATTCATTCAACCTTTATTTAGACTGGTAATCCCACTGAGCCTCGAGGACTCATTTACAAGAGAGACCTGGTTTCAGCAAAGAAAGATGACAACAATGGACAACAGCGACAACAATAAACAATTATAAAAAGTCCTAATGCAGTTTTTTTTGTTTGTTTTTGTTGTTTTTTTACAAATAGGATGGCTAAAAGAAAAAGGTAACAAAAAACCAGTTAGATTCTAAGGTGAATGTAGAAAACTAAAAACAGGAACATGTCTGCGTTGGTCCCTGCCAGGAGCCCAACAGATTCTTAAAGCCACTTAGAGAGGTCCTAAGAGGTGATAAGTTGGCCTATTCAAGGCCGTACAGGGAGGGCCAGATTCAAATAAGCCACAGTTGTTTTTGTGCAGGCAGACTATTTTTCTCATCAGCCTTGAGTTCTGCTGATACTCTCGATAATCCAAAATGGCCAGATTGGTGAGCTTTTCGCTGATCTGTGCTTATTAGCCTTCTCCAAGGTCAACCCCAACATGTTGGCGAGCTTCGCAAGTGGCCTACGATTCTCATAAATCGCTTCCAGCTTATGACTGAGCTCTTAAATCATCTGAGTCTGTGAGCTCGAAGCACAAAGTAATGATTCACATAAGGTAGGCAGCTTTGCCATGGCCGAAACTGCTGCCGACATCTTCCTTAGTAGCCGATAACATAGGTCTCCACCGGTGCCAAAAACTGGAAACCCTCCTTTCATAAATCCAACGATGTATAAATGTTCGACATCCTCCAGAGACAATAAAGACAGGCGCATCAGCTTCCACTCCCCCCACGGATCCATGACAAACCCAGCCACGTGCATCTATCCTGGGCATGAGGGTTCTCCAGCATCCTGTCGCTTGGTTGAAAAAAGTTTATCAATTGCGTTAAAAGTCCAGCGTACCAAATCCATAACAGTGATTTACGGTTCAGAAGATGTGTAAGTAGAAGCTCCGATACACAGGACAGAGAGCAAAAGCAGGAAGAAGGCAGGAGATGGAGGAAAAGGCGTCCGTCTCGCTCGAGGGCGAGATGAGGAAAAAAGTGCTCTTAGGAGGAAGCTTATAAAGTGTTTTACTTTTTACATAAAACTTTTTACATAACTTCACTGGAGGAAAATAATTTGACTTGAGCATTGTGTTGTGTTTATTCTTTGGGTGTGTATTAAATATAAGATGTTGCTGCTGTGTGTTAAGGAATCAGCTGCAACAGTTTGACAAATTTCCTAATTTTCAGTGTCACAATCATCTTTTTAATAGATTTCTCCCGTAACTGAAGCAGATAAATCCGTAACAATCGGCTCCAATGTGATACTCAGTTCCAACCCGTTAAAAGGTGTTCAGTAATTTATACACCGAGTCACAAAACACTTCCACCTTAGAGTCCTTGTACACTTGCGTTAGTATTTTCATTTATTTTATGTGAGAGAGAAGCTGGTGAGGAAAGCCTTTCAGGAAATCCCACTGTGCTCTGATTTGTCAGCTCAGTGACCTGATAAGAGACCCCCCACCGGTCAAAATTAGCTGAGTGCACATTCAGCCATCCACGGTTTAAAAGCCTAAGATGCATCAGCGATGCCTCGACAACATGAAGTTTAGGCAGATTTTTTTTGTGTGTGTGAAAATTGACGTATATATATATATATATATATATATATATATATATA
>NC_056499.1:4323861-4336004 GCF_014905685.2 Nematolebias whitei | reverse complement strand
TTACCCGATATATATATATATATATTTTGCAATGTATCCAAAATATCCAACAGAACATACAGTTGGCCTCCAACCTCTAAAATATATAATATTTAAGTGATTTTTGTTGTTGTTTCAATTTGGAATCCAGTGTAACATCATAAACAAATGTTGAACTGCATAATTTGAGAATCGCTGCATTGTGAGGACAGCATGCTGTGCAATGTATCATTATTTCAGCAGCAGCAGGAATTGTTCAGCTATCAATACATTTCCAGCTGCCAGCAACGTGCAATTTAAACTGTTGCTTATAATCAAGTTTATTTATTTTGTACAATTTAATACGACGTGACATTTCAGGTGCAGAAACGTTCAGTTTTTAAACTGTGTTGCAGTTCTACATTTTAATTGAAAAATTCCAACGCTTGCAGCTTGGGACCTTTAGAATTGAGCTTTATGTCACATTTATCATTTTCTTTAATAAGCTACTTTAACGATTAATCAGAATCTAGCAGATACATGCTATTACCGGTACTTAGTTTATGGTGTGCATTTGAATTGTTACTTTCAGAAAATATTTTCAATATTATATAGAAGATACTATGTAATACTGTCTAGTTTACTTCTTGTAAATATTTAAATGAAGAACTAAAACAAGGGAATTTCTTGCTGAAAGCAATTTTCTTTTTGTCTCATTGTATTGATATCATGCAGTGTGTAATTAATAAGACATTCAGCATCATATCTGAATCTTACAAGCTGTCATGTTAAATTCTGTCAGTGTTTTAGGCATTTAAATAAAACATGTTCCTTCAGCGGTTCAAGTCAGAGTCAGCTCATCCTTTCTTTGAGGAACTCTCACCACTGTGACATCACTCTGCATCCCCATGTTTGGAGGGAAACTTTATTTCTGCTCAGATTATGCAAAAACAATTATTTTGCATTACACAGATGTTGAAGGGAAGCTGTCATGGCAAATGATATGCAAACACTTCACAGGACCTAACTGCTTCACAGCCCTCAGTGACGGCGCCGGCCGTGCTGCATCGTTGGAAATGAAGCAGGTTAATGTAATATGTGCATGTGGCACTTCCTCTTGGCCCACTTGCTACGTGACACACTGACAGGCCTGGTCGGTTTAATGTTCTGAAATCAGAAAAATATATGAATTAAGGGGAAAACGATTCACTTATGTAGCCCAGTTTGAACCATAGTACAAACTAAGTACTGAACTAAATTCACAGTAATATTATTTTGAGGTTCAAAAACAATGTCTAAGTGATAAAAGTGGAATAAATATGAAAGATCAAAACCATTTGTAATTTAAAAATGTATCATTTTAAAAACTGTTCATATTTGGTCAAGAAAATCTAGTTTAAGCAGACTGAAACAGGCAGTTGTCATTTTTACTACGTTCCTTGAATGTTACATAAAAGTTTGCTAAAGGGGTACATGCCAGGTGGCAATTTCACAATCTACTCTTTGAGTTGTGCTAAGTGTAAGTCTTGTTCAGTTTTGTATTGGATTATGCATTTTATTTTGCCCAATCAGATGGGAGTGAGCTGGATTAATGGTACGCTGCATGAAACGTGGGTGAGTGTGAAGGGCAGACCAGTGCAGAGAGCACAGCGACGCAGACGTGGGACAATAACAGAGTCAGTCTGTCCATTACAACGGTTAATGCAGAGTTGCCGACTGTAACAGACTTTAAGAAGCATATGAAAGTGAACCAGGAGCCAATCTTTGGACCTGCTGGATGAGTTAGAAGTTCCCCATTCAGCCGTCGGGTTCCCACCAGTGGGTTGCTGATGGGAAGGACCTCGGTGTTCGTGTGACATCACCTGCCTACTTACATCACTCCGTGCCATATTAAAGGGATCTCCACATCTACCTTTTCCCTATCCAGTCCCATATGCTGAAGGATCTGTGACAATAAAACTAAACCAATGCACATACTTTTTATTTTATTTGCTCAGTGAGCGAAAGAGCTGTTTGTTATTAGCTCTCGTGCACCCAAGCATCGATTCAGGCCTGCAACGGCTTATTTTGGGTTGAGTTTTATGTTTGAAAAGTTGTTGTTCTGTTTTATTTTATGTGCGAAGCAAATTAAATTCTTAGTGGATTAAACAAAATGTAAAGTCATAATTCCCTGCTAAGGGGAGGCACCGTCATTAAATTAAATACACACAGTAGGTTGTATCTCCTGTGAGCTGCTAGTAGTTATCTTTAAAATAACTTTCTCAGGGCCCCGACCAATGTATTAAATTTCAATCTAAGCTAATGGTTAACACTTTAGCTACGTGGTACGAGCGCAACACTTATAAACCTCGATGGGGTATAATTTATTTAGTTTATTTGAGTTATTTTTAACAAATTAATTTTTAGAAATGTAGCCTGGAGTAATTCTAAACTTATAGAGTTAATTCATTTACTCATTAGTGACACTTCACAATAAGACTGTTCTTATAAATATTTTACCAATATTTTATAATTCCGTTAGTAAAAAGATTGTAAACATTTTGCTCGTTTTCCGTTTATCTGATTTTTCCTGCTTGTCACTTCTCTTATCAATAAATATAATCATAACAAATTATAAAGAAGAGACCAACAAGCATAAAAAAATTAAGACTTGACTTGACAACAATGCAAACTCTATATTTGGCAATAAATTAGATTTTTTTTTACCTCCTTAAGTCTTTAGAGATTGATTATTACATATTTGTGAACCTGTTATAATGTTAGTCCTATTGTACAATGTTACTCGTTCATTTACTTTCTTTCCATTAAACAAACAAGAGATGTAATAAAGTAAAGACTACTGTTTTAACGTGTCGCAGCAGATGGGGGTGGGATGATGGGAGATTAATTTGGTTTCTGTTGGAAATGAAGAACACCGGCTGGACGCCAGCTTCCTTAAACTTTGAGCACTCCGTTCCAGAAACATATTATTTAAAATCCTTGTTTAGACACAGATCAGAATAAGGATTTAGCCTAAAATCTGTAGTTTTGATTTGTGGGTTATGTCTTTGTTTGGTCATCAAGCCAAGCTTTAAGTTATAAGAATTTGTTTTTATTCTTGCTCGTTTGTGACGCTTTAATCTGTGCCAAACACGGGCTGAAAAGCATTTCATAAACCAATATATCTACTCAGCTGCAGAGTTAATAAATTGCTCTGTGAAGTGACGGCATGTCAAAGTGCATGCATTATAAATTTATTATGAACCATTCACTCAGGAACACTGTACTTGTAAATGGTGTGTATTTGTCTTTGCATAACTTTGGTTTTGTACACAAAGGACTTACAGTATAAATAAATCCTTCTGCGTATTTATCAAGTTTTTTTAACTGGCAGCATTTATGAGCATTTCAAGCATCTAAAAATCTGTCATCTCCTTCTTTAGAAAACAATATCTAAGTTGCTAACCTTGTGCCTGAGGTCATTTGTTTTTATTGAAGACGACAGAGCGAGACGCATATTAAAGAAGAAGGTTACGTTAAATCCATGCCCTCTGCTTTTTTTCCAGTTGACTCCTGGGCCTTGTTTATAAATCTCTGCAGAAAGTCTCCATATGGGTCAAATTTGCTCTCAGGGTATTAATCAGTCTGTGTTTACACATCACTATTCAGTATTCAGTGTTTTTCAGACCTCGACTTTGTACCTGTTGTGCTGCCTTTATTGTGCTGTATGTGCAGTTCAATACAATGAATAAATGCAATTCAGTGTCTGCGTTACGATTTTGGACGTAAGAAGGTGAAATGTTCTAAAACTGGATTTAGAATATTCATGTTTGATGCTGCTGTACTGTAAGCTCCTTTGAAGCATTTTAAGACTTTGCAGTAACTTGCTAAACAACAAGAACACCAAAGTTGGCTGTGCTCAACAAAACCCAAGTCTAAAGGCTGGACTTTGATACGTAAGAGCCTCGGAAACATTTTCTGGCTGCAGTCTGCATTTATGCGGTGTCTGCCTCACGAAAGCAAAGGCTAATTGCACAATTGGTGCCTGAGACGATCTTCTGCAGAGGAGGGAAAGCACAAAAGCACATTCCATCAGCATATTTATGTGAAACTATGTTAAAATAAATCCCAGTGTGGGTTGCTGATCATGAAACGAAAATACACTGTCTGGACAAAGAAAATACACGTATGTTTTGCTGGATACGTTTTACTCATGATTCAGGCACACATTAGCTGTGGTGCAAATGTTCAATGTTTTGTTTTAGTCCAAAGTTGTTTAAATCTTTTGCCAAAGATTAAACGATTATCTATCTTGTTCTGATGATGGGAGAGTCTGAGCACTGTGTCGTGTCTTCTCTGTCACATCCTGAAAGATTCACAATGAGTTAAAGTCTGACTTTGTTGTGACCAACTCGTGTGAAAATGATGGATAATCTTCCTTGAAGCACTAAATCAATTTGGGCCTGATGCGTTTCAGTTTTGTACCCCCCCACAAATTGATGCTTTCTTTCTTTTAATAAGCCTTATTGATGAATGGTTTTCTTAAGACTACAGCTTGAGCTTAATGAAAATTGTTTGTGCAAAAAAACTCAGTTTTGTGTTGATTTTACAATTTTAAATGCTCATTAAAGTAATATATCCTTTTCAGTAATTTATTTTCTGACTACTTCAATCAATCAACCTTTATTTAGACAGGTAAATCCCATTGAGCCTCGAGGACTCATTTACAAGAGAGACCTGATTTCAACAAAGAAAGATGACAACAATGGACAACAGCAACAACAATAAACAGTTATAAAAAAGAATACTACAGTTTTTCTTTTTTTTTTTTAACAAGAAGGATGGCTAAAAGGTAGTAACAAGGTAACAAAACAAACAAACAAAAAAAACAAACAAAAAAAAGAAACAGCTAGATTCGAAGACAAATGTAGGAAACTAAAAACAGGAACATGTCTGCATTGGACCCTGCCAGGAGTCCAACAGATTCTTAAAGACACTTAGAGAGGTCAAGGTCGAGAGCTTCAGGTCTTTTTACAAGATATTCCAGGAAACAGGAGCGGAGTAGGAGAAGGCCCTTTTGCCTAGTTCAGTTCTCACTGAGGGAACACTGCAGGTAATAAAGTCCTGAGAGCGCACGCTGTAGCTGCACTCACGCAGAGACAAGTAGGAGGAGATGTATGAAGGCAGCAGACCAAGAAGTGATTTAAAGATGAAGACTTGTTTTTGTCTAAGGTAAAAAGGAGTTCAATCTTTTTTTTTTTTTTTACATGATGTGTTGATTTTTTAACGTAGCAGTTTATCATGGATAAACTTACCAACAACCCAGCTACAACAAGAACGATCTGAATTTAATTTAGCACTTCAGGATCTTATATCCAGGAGAGATTTGTTCGGATTCATGCCTGTTCCAGTCTTCCTTCACATTTTCTTGTGTTTCAGGTTCTCCTCCACCAGAACTGGGCTCACTGCTGCAGCACACGACTGAAACTGATCTGGGTCGATTAGTGCCAGGATATCATCAATCACTCTCTCCCTAAAGCTTCCTGCTTCCATGATGGTGCATCCTACCTTCCACATCCCCCAATCAAAGCCTGTCATCTCCAGCATTTATTGCCTCCCGGCTGCACCCCTGCCACTCACCCAACTCTTTGTTGACCACCCTGCTTGCAGGGGCCGAGGTCTCCAATATTAACTTATTAGAGAAGGGTACGATCCCAAAGAACATTCATGGATCCCTCAATTCTTCATCTTGGACCCCAACCTAAAATCTATATTCTACTTTAACCACCCCAAGAAATGCCGTAGGTCACAAGGTAGCAACCTTTGATGGAGGGTACTGTCAGGAATCCAGTCTGTTCCATTCTTTACCCATCTTTTTTTTTTGTTTCAGATTATTTTTAACCAGGGCTGATACCGTTATCACCAGTGTGGGCTGATTACTCCACCGTTTAAGGCTGAACTGACTTACTATTCCTCGTTGACTATATTTGTCACTCAGTGAAAAGTTACGTTCAACCTCTTGAGCAATCTGTTTCGCCTGTTGCCTCTAAGTTTATTTAAACTTACCTTTGCCCTTCATAATGTCCTCTGACTTCCTGCCTTTTTCTTCAGACCTCTGTTTTTCTAGAATATTTGCTGGATGATCCTCTTTGGGAATTACCTCCAAAACAAAGTAAGGAGAAGTCAGCTGTGATTGCCTGTTCAGTCTGCCTGGCTGTTCGAGAACCAGTTACACTTATCTAGACTTGTTGAACTCACAGACTGAAATGAGTTGAACAAAAGAACAAAAGTCTTAATCTTGCTCACAAACGATAGCATCAGCGTGTGTTCTGTGGCTCTGCATTCAATGTATATTGGTATATGTTGGTATACTGCGATATTTTTCATCTTGACCTATCCACTTTCTAACATGAAGGTCATCAGCTGAACTGGGTTACTTTCACTGATACAAGTTGTGGCTCAGCCTCCTCTGTGCTTCAGAAGTTCGAGTTAATGGGCATTTGACTTTTGATTTGATCATTATCAGCTGTTTCGCAAAAAGTTATTTTTATCTGATTTGTCTGTATTCACAAATAAACTTATCGGTTTCCAAAAAGGAACAACCTTTAAAGTCATAGATTAACCTTTTAAGACAACGTGATTGATCCTATGCTTCTGATTTACATATAAATCTGAAACTGACCTTGGCAAGAGAGAACTGCAGAATACATCTGATAAAATGCTTTGCCTTCAGTCCTGTCAGTAATTAGAGTTTTTGGCCGGTAGATGATGTCATCAGCTGGTGTTGAGCTTTCACTAGGGATATGGATTTTTTTCCCTCATTTGCTCTCGTGCAAGACGGACGCCTTCTCTTCCCTCTCCCATCCTCCTACTTTTTTGTTCTCTGTTTTGTGTATCGGAGCTCCTATTTACACATATTCTGAAACAAAAAACTACTGTCATGGATCTTGTCAGCTGGACTTTCAATGCAATTGATAAAATCTTTTCAACAAAGCGACAGGGTCCTGGAGAGCCCTCATGCCCCGCTGAGATGCACGTGGCAGGACACGTCATGGATCCGTGGGGATTTTGGGAGCTCATGTGCCTTTCCGTATTCTCTCAGGAGGACGCTGAAGATGTCTATATAATTGGAATCATGATAGCAGAGTTTCTACTTTTTGGCACCATCAGATATCTCTGTTATCGGCTATTAAAATGACGGCAGCAGCAGTTTCAGCCAATGAAAAACTGCCAAGTTGGTGTGAAGGTTTGGTTCGTGCTTTGAGCACTCATAATCAGCTGATTTATGAGCTAAGCCGTAAGATGGAAGTGATTTGTGAGAGTCGCAGGCCACCTGCAGCTTCTGGGACTCGCCAGCATGTTGGGCATGACCTTGGATGAGGCTCATAAACACGGACCAGTGGAATGTTCACAAATACGGCCATTTTGGATCGAAAGTACCAGCAGGACTCAATGCTGACAAGATAAAAAACAGTCTGTCTGAAAAAATCAACAATTGTGGCGTATCTGAATCTGACTCTCCTGGTTGGCCTCGAAACAGACCGACTTATCACATTTCTTCTGGGATATGTGTAAACTAAGGTAAAGCTCTGTCTATCGCAACCTCCATATTGGATGTTTATGCAATCAAAGGGCCGCACAGAGAACAAAAAAACACATTTTCTTTAAGACACATACTCTGAAAGACTTTTTCTAGGGTTTTCCTTGTCAAATCATGTTTAATAAAAAGCATGTCTCAACAATACTCTAGGAATATAAGACGTACTTGCTGTAAACTGTCTCTTGCAACATTATGTTTCTTAGCTTGCATATGGAAAAAGTTAGATGTTGGCTTTTTTTGAGTATTTAATCTTCAGTCTGTTTCTGGAAACATAACTTTAAATAAAAATAGCCTATCTGAATCTAAAGGTTTTCAGTGTATTTGTTTAATTTAGACAAAAGTTTCATTGATAAAATGCAAATTTTCATCAACTCATTTAAAAGTTCATTTTCTTTTCATTTAAGGATATTTGAGACCAGAGAGAAGTTGTCCATATATATTACTCACATCAGTTTTAGATCATCACCAAACTAACAGCAACATTTTTATACTGTTTATTTATTTGCATTATTCCTGTTTATCTCCAAAATCATTTGTTAAATTATAGGCTCGCTTCGGTTTGCTTCAGTTCAAATAAAATCTAATTTTTTAATTTCTTGCAAGTAATATATCTGTTTGAGAGTGAAGCTTTGAGACAAACATTGGATTTTTTAAAAGGAATTCCAAAAGGCTGTGTATCACATAACCCCATGTTTCATTCCACCTCATGTGCCACGTGATGCAAATGACAATAAAGAACCTTGAACCTTGAAATGACAGAAGGTCACAAGATATTTTGTGATTTTACTGTGGAGCTAGAAAAAAATAAATAAATAGAAGCTTGTTTTTAACGTTTGGTATAGCAGGCAGCCTGTATTTCAAGGTTGCTTTAATTGAGTTCTGTAAAGACATTCAGAAATAGGGTATTGATAGATTTTTCTCCTGCAGTATGTCGAGGATTATGGGTTATTGCGCTGAGTGTGGCCTTGATTTGTTCAGAGTAATGTGGTCACTGAAATGAGCTTCTCTCCATCCATCGCACACACCAACAGATCGTTGCTCTCCATCAGCTGTTTGCCAGAAAAGGTTACGTTTGCATCTGTGTCAGAATGTTGGTTTGACGCTTTGATTAACAAAATTACAGTTCTTGATGAATACGTTCTGAAGAGGTTCGACAGAAATACGTTTAGTTTCATGTTACTTAATTCAACGAATGCTTCTGAGGACGTGAATGAAACGAAGTGTTGCTCTTCTGCTGCTGCGCTGCACATTTGCCTGAATGTTCAAATTAAATTCAATTCAGTTTATTTATAAAGCACCGAGTCACAACAGAAGTCATCTCAGGGCACTGAACAGAAACATTCATATATATATATATAAAATAAGTTAACACTATGTATCTGAGGAGCAGACTGCTTTGAGTGCACTCTCGTCACACTGTTCTTTCTTTCAGCAGGTCTGAATGTGTTAATGAACCATGTTGTACCTCTGAACATGGTGCAGCTGCATCTGTGTGAAGACAAAAATCTTTGTCAGACCAACTGAAATCTGTCAGGGTGCAGTCTAAATGCAGTGAAACAATATAACCAACACAACCGGTCACATAATGTTTCTCCAAACAGAAGCAGAGTCCATGCTGAAATAACACTTTATAATGAGATGTACGTGTTTTTCCTTTTGGCACTTTTGTTCGTTTCATGTCTGTGATGTCAGTGCTGGTTATGTGTGAGCAACATAAACCATGCACACAGTACATGTCTGGTTGAATCCAGTGTACTGTGCGCGTGACAAGCACCGACTGAGTCAGACTTTGAAGTGTGATTAAATTTTGATTAACCCATGCTGTCTCAGGCTCTTCGGGTTTCTGTGAGGTCTGACAGGCCATCTTTTACTCCGGCAAAATGTCACAACCTCTGTCTGCAAAATGTATTTCCTCACTCTGATGGATTTTCTAGGGGTAAATTCTTTTGAACAGCATTTCGTTATTTTCTTTCTACTGTTCTTTTTCTAGGGCAGATTGATTGTCATACTCTTTTATTTATTTATTTATTTATTTTTTTTAACAGATGTAACAAGAATGTGTGATGCAGGATAAAAAAAATGTGGCAATTCCCAAATCTGCAAATTCATACACCTACTGCTCACTTTATATTAATTCAATTGCCCTTACCAAAATAAATACATAAAATTTAACAGACATTTTTACAGCCTATTGGCATGTAACACATTTCTAGTTGAGTATTGGACCACTTTTCATGACAATAGTCCATCTATCCCATGACAAAATGCTACTGAAATTCAGTTCAAATTCAAAAATACTTTATTAATCCCAAAAGGAAATTAAATGTTGTTGTAACTCGTTATCCTCGTTTCATTAAGAGATGTTATAGATGCTGATGGCTGTAGGCAGGAAGGATCTCTTGTAAAAGTCCGTCCCATAGCGGATCTGAAGAACCTGTCCGCAGATGCTGTCCAATTCGTCCACCCAGACTTGGCTGGCCTCTCAGTTCCTCTGGACAGAAGGACCACCTACATGCCAGGCAGAACTCCTCCCAGAGCGATGGCCACGCCTCCCAGCAGCCGGCTGCAGGTGTCGGGGGACGATCCTGTCCTTCTGCTGTCACGAGTCATGTTTCCTGCTATTTCCAGGATCTCAGTGGTCAGGCACTCGTGCACATCCGGCAAGAAGACGGGAATGCATCTATGGTGCCTCCTTTTCAACTCATTTGAGATTTGGGGCTGTAGCTGATATATTACTTGTGCTTTGAGGTCTTAATCAGCTGCTCCCTGTTGTAAAAAGCACCTTGTTGTTATGGTTACCATCGTAACAAATGTCTAAAAGTAAAAAAGTTTCAGTAAAAATCATTCCAGCTGCACAGCATCTGATACCAGAGGAAACAATCATCCATTATCTTTACCCGCTTCTTCCATTTTGGGTCAAGGGGGTTGTCGGTGCCCATGTCCAGCAATCACTGTGCGAGGGGCGGGGTACACCCTGGACAGGTCTCCAGTCCATCACAGGGACACGTAGAGACAAACGAGACAAACAACCATTCACTCTCTCTCTCTCACCTAGGGACAGTTTAGAGTTACCAGTCAGTCTAACATGCATGTTTTTGGTCTGTGGGAGGAAACTGGAGTACCAGGAGAAAACCCACGCATGCACGGAGAGAACATGCAAACTCCACCCAGAAAGGTCTCCAGCTGGGATTCGATCTGGCGACCTTCTCGCTGACAGGCAACAGCTCTACCAACTGCGCTACTGTGCCACTGTGCCACCGATTACAAACATCATTATAGAAATTTCATGTTGTCTTTGTGTGGATAATTTTACATTTGACTTTGCAAAATAATAAATGCTTCCAATCTACCTTTATTATACCGACTGACAAAGAGTCAGAGTCAGAGATTCTTTATTGTCATTCGCACCTCATGTGGTACATGTGGTGGAACAAAATTATGTACACAGGGTCCCAGTTACATCCAACAATAAAATGTATAAGAAAAACAGTAATGAGATCTAAGGATACAGGATTATTACAGGATAGGTAAGTCTCTTTCCAACATCTATAACATGTGCCACTCAAAATGAATTAGTTCCAGAATATGTTCATTGGAGAACATTGTGCCACATTGAGCTTTAAGTCACAAAAGTTTAATCACCAACTGAGACACATTTAATCAGCACAGTTTTTGACTATGTGACAGTTTTTATTAAAACCAAACAAATCAAGATTATAGGAGGGATTGACAAGCAACTGCTGACGGTTGCATCAAAAGAGGGATCAAACCCAAACAGTCTTTCTGAGAAAGTTGAAAAAGATCGAGATGAAGTTACTATAATGTAAAAGCTAACTGGCCACAGATATCAAAGTCAATACTGATTTTCACTGTTTAATCAGATTTATGGACCTCCAAATGGAGCTTCATCCATCACTGCCACAAGCAAGTTAACTTCTGATCAACAAAATGCCTCTAAGACTGCATCTTCCCGCTGACTGGATATAACATGAATAAGACTATAGTTAACTACATCCAGATTCAACTCGTGCACTTAGTCTTTCTAAAATCTGTGTTGCTCATTGATTTAAGCAAAAGCTACATAAAGTTAAAATGTTCCAGCCAGTTTAACTCACATTATTACTTTTGTCTTGTCTGCAACATTTTATGGAAAGGTTTTAGGCTTGCAGTAATCACCAGTGTGTGTGAACAATAAATTACCAATAAAACAACAAAGTAAATCAGTATTTGTCCTAGTTTAATTTAAAAAATATATATTTATTCATTTACAGCTTGCTCAGTCAAGTGTATTGATAAAACTTACCTGCCATGATAAACCATATTGAATTCAAATTTGGCAAGCAGCAAATCTATTAGCATCTTTTTAAAGGAGTAAGGATTTAAATTAGATTTTAACAGTTCCTGACATTCTTTTTTATGTTTAATCATCTGAACATATACAACTCATATGTAGTTTGATGAAAACTTGCCACACGTCTGTCTGTCATGTTGAAAACTCTCTAAACGTGGCATGTCACTGGACTGTGACTACTGAAAACTCAAACAGCTCAATATTGAGTGTATATATATACATAAAAACAGAAAAACACACATATATATATATAAC
>NC_056499.1:4314336-4323761 GCF_014905685.2 Nematolebias whitei | reverse complement strand
ATATATAATGTACATTTTCATTTGGAGTTTTGTTTAATTCTGTGACCAGTGCGCTACAGTATGTGGACGTTTTTTCAGCCAGTTTTTAAAAATCACAGCTTATTTCTTTGTGCATAGCTTCAAAAACTGCATCTCAGTTCATGTACAATATTTTATTGCACACTTTCCTCAACATTACACCCAGCTCTGCCACCTTTATACCCACCTTGGCAACCGGACCCACAATTATTTAATACTGTACATTTGTAAAACAGTGATACATGATTTGATGATGTGAAGCAGTTTTAATGTTTTAATAGTTATTGTTTGTCATTGGCTGAGTTTTTAGACCTGGTCATGTTTTAGTAAGAAGAGAGCTCTTCCTGCAGGAATCAAAATACAGTAGTCCCTCGCTACTTCGCGGTTCGTTTATTGCAGACTCGCTCTATCGCGGTTTTTCAAAATAAGATTGGACATGACACACAATTGGCTGATTGATGGATGAGCTGCATGATCGGCATGAAATTTTTATTTAAAATAAGTTGTTTTAAAATTATTTAGCACCTGCTGCACAATTGTGCAGCCCAGAGCTACAGGATAAACTTCCTCCTGCAGCTGATCAGCTGTTCTCTGCGCAGAGCGGAGAGATGGGCGTGGCCAATAGCACTTGCAGGTGGCAAATGGCAAAATATTGGGGGCCAAGATGGTGTAGGGGCAGGGCAGCCGACTCTTGAAACGAAGGTCCTGGGTTCAATCCCCGGTCATTGCACACCTCGTGGTGTCTCTGAGCAGGACACCCCATCCTCAGTCGCTCCCCGGGTGCCTCCAAAGGCTGCACACCGCTCCGCCTGGTGGTGGAAGGGTTAAATGCAGAAAACCAATTGCACCATTGTATGGGGACATACAATGATGACAACACATGTATTATTATTATTATAAGAGCAGAGGAGGCAGGGAGCTGAAATCATGACATTCTGTGCTCTTTTAGAGCATTTAGAGTTTAATACACTACTACTCACTACTTGTACTACTATTCCTACTTTGTGGTTTTTCACTTATGGCGGGGCTTCAGGGGATCCCCTGCGATAAACGAGGGACTACTGTACAGGTCTCGTGTTTTTGAGACAGGTTGCCAACATCTGTCACAAATTAGAGAAGGGTTGAAGCATAGACATAGACGGCGCCACAGTTTTGAAAGAAAAACGTTTTGCACAATTTTTTGGAACATGTTGACAAGACCAGGAACGAGAATCACAGCAAAAGTTTTGAGACATTGTGGCGACTCCATCATGAATCATCATGAATCTGCCAACAAGATGCACTGAGAAAGCCACGTTTGTGTAGTAATTCTTTGTTTCTTTTAATTCACAAACACG
Source organism: Nematolebias whitei (assembly GCF_014905685.2). Lineage (NCBI taxonomy): Eukaryota > Metazoa > Chordata > Actinopteri > Cyprinodontiformes > Rivulidae > Nematolebias > Nematolebias whitei. Next base: position 4,322,406 of record NC_056499.1, on the reverse strand, counting down.
CCTAGATAAAAACTAATAAAACCTCAGATTTGTCCACAAGTTCATTTATAGGTCAAAGCATTCCAAAGCTGGACAAAAAGGGCAACAGTTAAAAATTCATTTGCACCTGAAGGTAATCACATTTTATTCAGGCCCTAATTTGTCCACTCGTCGTCTGAGGCCTGCGGATATGCAGCTAAGTGCTTGTAGCCATGGAAACACGGTGGCGACTCACACCAACTCCATTAAAACAATTATCAGTGACGTTTTGTTTTACATGTGAGACAGTTTGACTGTGTGGTTGGAAGAGGTTGAATACATGCATTGTTCAGGTGAACCTGTTTTCTTGCTTCTGTCCAACGCTGCTGCTTGACTGCTGGTTCTTTTATAGTTGACACGGTTTACGTCGATTTTCAATGGAGAAGTGGCTGCTTCGACATTTCTCAGTTTCTGTATCTGTTTTTGATGTACCATACGCTCCACAGCTTCCCCTCAGCTACCTGTGGCTCCGCGACTGAGACAACAGAGAACATTTCCTTCCTGTAATCCTGGGAGGGATAGACTACAGGTGTCCTATTTCTGACGAGCTGCTTCCTTTTTCTGGAGTTTTCAGAACCGAGGTAATTTCCCTGAACACATCACAACTTCTATCAAAGATATCCTCTTACATGTTTCTGTGTCGAGCAGAGAATAGTGACGTGGTGGATTGTTTTTCAGCTCCTCCTCCCACGAGACGCAACCAGGACAAACTAAATAGAAAAAAAGTTTGACATCTAGGTAAATAAAGTAGTTTTCCTTTTCGTTAGGAAGATAAAATAACCTGCGGACATAAAAACACTTGCTCCAGATGTTTCCAACAACGGATCCATTCAAGTGCAGGAAGTTGATGCATTCATGAAGAAGCAACATATCTAATGAAGAAAATCATTATTTAATAAAATGTGATGAGTTATTTATTTTACAGAATAATCTATGCTTTTTCCTCTTCCATTGACCAATAGAGTGACTTTTTTAAATTACATAAAACTCAGTTTTCACTACCAGAACTTTTTTCATTAGTCCCTGACATTAAAACACAGTTTTGTTCTGGAACAATGTCAAAAATGAGAGAGCATCCTCTCTACATGAGCTGTCTGTTGAACGATTTGCTCATGGCAAAACCCTAGAAATGTACCATAAACATTCCCATGAGTCTTCACTTTAATTTTGAAGCACGAGCTCATGGGACGGACGTTTCCTATGTACCTGCAGCTGCAGTGCTAACGTTAACTTTTCCATGGGGCTGCGCGCTCTTTTAGATAAACGGATCCAGAACTCACAGAATTTTAATTAGCAGCAATTTTAAATTATTTTCAGCTTCCGTTTGATCCTATTGTTTATTTTTGTGTTATTTAAAGTAGCATTAATTTTAATTAGGCGTTGGTTTAAAATCACATACAAACTTAAAACTGGAAAAATTGAATCTTACACATAAAGCAAGAATAATTTTGATAAAGAAAGCAGCATTCAAATAACAAATGCATAAAAAACTACCCAAAGGTACTTTATAATGCCTTAAACTATTTTTTAACATATTAAAAAGTATCCATCCATCCATCCATCCATCCATCCATCCATCCATCCATCCATCTTTTCAGGTCACGGGTGTCACTGGAACCTATATCCAGCCATCACTGTGTGAGAGGCGGGGGACACCCTGGACAGGTCTCCAGTCCATCACAGGGACACATAGAGACAAACAACCATTCCCTCTCTCTCTCTCTCTCTCTCTCTCTCTCTCGCCTAGGGACGAGTCACCAACATGCATGTTTTTGGTCTGTGGGAGGAAACTGGAGTACCAGGAGAAAACCCACACAGCACGGAGAGAACATGCAAACTCCACCCAGAAATGTCCCCTGGCCAGGATATGATTCAATGACTTTCTCGCTGAGAAGCAACAGCTCTACCAACTGAACCACCATGTCGCTCTACCAAAGTATCAAATAAAGAAAAAGTTTTCCTCAAGTTGCTGTTGAACATAATGGACAACATAACATTTCAACACTTATTGTTGTCTAGGACGCCTTTCTCCTCCTCTCCTTCTCCGCTTCGTTTTGCTCTGTCCTGTTTGTGAAACTGCTTTAGAGCCTCTATTCTACAAATCTCCCGAATCATAATTCTGCTATGGATTTGATCAGTTCGTCCCTCAACACAACTGATAACATTTCTTCGCAGAGAAGACAGGCTTTAGGTGTGACGATTTGCCCTGTTGGCACACAAGTGGCTGGACATCGCATCGACTTAAAGACTTGATGATGTGTCTATCTCTGCTGCCATTCATGGATGTTAAGGATGCATATTTGGATTTAGGATAACTGGTTCCTGCTTTTTGGATTCGGTTGGTTCCTGATTTATCAACAACCAAGGACGTTGTCTGCAGTAAATCTGGACCTGGTCAGGCTGCTTGCCTTATATGACAGTTTGGTTCGTGCCTCGAGCACCCAGACTCAAATGCTTTTGGCAGAATGGATCAGATCTTGGGGATTATTCTAAGGCACGGTCCATTGGTGTGGCCATTTAATTTGGATGTTTCGGAACTGAGTGGACCAACACAGACTCAATGTAGATGTCATTAAGTTCTGCCTGTCCCCAAAACAATCATGTTTATATGAATTCAGCTCCCTGACAGGCCATCTTATCTCAATTTGTTTGGAAGTTTTGTAAGCCTCTAGTTTCAAAAAAACTTGAACTTTTTCTCTTTACAAAATGGAGTTTAAAAATAATTATCAAGACAAAGGACTTTTCCAGAACAGCACCTTTGATCCTTTATCACAGAAAATTTGATTTCCAGTGTGTGTTCATGGCTTTGACCAGCAGCTCGGTGAAGTCTCAGTCTGAAGTAGTGACTCATAAACATCTGCAAAATGAAAATGTAGTTTTTTAATTTTTAATTTGAAAAGTATTTTGTCAAGTAGGCAGATGGATTTTATTTATTTATTTATTGTTATAATAATAATAATAATAATCCATCCATCCATCCATTTTCTTTACCCGTTTATTCCATTTTGGGTCACGGGGGTCGCCGGTGCCCATGTCCAGCAATCACTGTGCGAGGGGCGGGGTACACCCTGGACGGGTCGCAAGTCCATCACAGGGCCACATAGAGACAAACTAGACAAACAACCATTCACTCTCTCACTCACACCTAGGGGCAATTTAGAGTTACCAATCAGCCTAACATGCATGTTTTTGGACTGTGGGAGGAAACCGGAGTACCCGGAGAAAACCCACGCATGCACGGAGAGAACATGCAAACTCCACCCAGAAAGGCCCCCGGACCGGGGTTTGAACCAGGGACCTGCTCGCTGAGAGGCAGCAGCTCTACCAGTTGCGCCACCATGCTGCCCATAATAATAATAATAATAATAATTATTATTATCATCATCATTATTATTATTATTATTATTTTACATTTTCTCATTTTGCCTTCATCCAATTTTTACCCTTGGTGAGATTAAAAACTTGTTCTCTGTTTAGTTTTGGTTTGATGTCCACCTTCCTTATTAACATCTCAGCAAAAAGACAAACTTGTCAAAAATAAATCTTATACTGTTTAGTCATGCCTCCTTACCAATTCTTGACTTTTACTGTTTTTCTGTTGGACAACACAACAAAAATCCTGCATGTGAAAGGAATTCAATTGTCCTGGCAGCTGCCAGAGAAATGCTGAAAAATCTATTTCATTTTTATTGCAAAGGCAAAGTCCGTCATTTTACAAATGGAAGGTCTCGAGGGATGGCAGACATATTATGACCCTTGCTTGAGTCAAATTGGTCCAACATTTTTCTGAGATCCTGCACGTGTCTCACGCCCACATAGAATCTGCTCCACAGCTTCATCCCTACCAGATAAAGGTTGGATGTGTATTTCACTCTTCACATTTTCAGGAACCTAATTATCTGCAGAGTACTTTGTACCAAGAAATAAATAAAATAAATGTTCTCAGATTCTTCTCCTCCATGTTTTTGTCCTATAAGATGATATGCAATTAGGGTGAAACGTGTACACGTGATAAGAATATTCAATAACTGTTCATGCACACACGTCTCCATTTGCAGTCTAGTTCAAAGCTGTAAGCGACATTTGGAAAGTTGAAAAGTGCATTTGCAGGAGCAATAAACTCCAAGATGCAAGCACAGTGCAGGGGTTTACAGTGTTCTTTCCCTGTGCATTCAGACGCTTATTGCATATGTTTGAATGTGTTGGAAGCGAGGTCTTTTTGATGAAAGTAGGCTTCCATGTAATTTTAATATCCTGGTTTGCAGAGCTCTGCTCGAATGTGGATTGTAATGAGGACTGGCATTCCGCTCGATTCCTTCCCAGGTGAACTCAGCAGTCGCAGCAGAAAGTTGCCCCAGTTCTCAACTGCTGCCCCTGCACTTGTCACGACTTTTGTCACTATTTTTATTCTTCCCTTCAAATTTTAACCTAAAGTACGTAAAGCAACTAATTCAGGATGTAACTTTGTGTTCGCATTCCACACACATTCCTAAAAAAAAACTGCAAACAATATCAAATAATAAAACTCGTTCAATGATTTGTACGGCAAACATAATCTGAATGATGCTAAACTATTTGTAATATAATAAGCTATTATATAATAATATAAGACAAAGGGAGTGGTGGCGCAGAGATTAGAGAAAGTGGGGCTGTGATTAGAAGATCGCTGGTTCAACTCCCTGTACCGACAACATCAAAATGTTGGTGGGAAAGGTGAAGCACCCACACCTGCCTCCACCCTCATGTGCCCCACTCTGGGCCCTTGAGCAAGGCCCTTAACCCCCACCATCTGCTCCTCCAGGCGCCCTACATGGCAGCTCCCTGCTCCACACAGAGGCTGTGGCATCTGATGTAAAAACAATCACCAAGTCTTTGTGCGACTTATTTCGCTGTGGTGACCCCTGAAGAAGAGAGCAGCTGGAATAATAATAATTAAAAAAAAATATATATATATAATAAACCATTTTATCAGTTTAAATGAAGCTGTTACTGACAATAAAACAGAAATGTTTGTTTGGAACATTTGCTGTTTTTCTGTGCAACAAAAAAAAACATTTTTTTTAAATGTAGAGTACACAGTTACGCAGAATAAATATTTGGAAATTATCGCATTTGTGAAATAAATAAATACATAAATAAGTAAGTAAACAAACACTTTGAAAGCATTTTAAAAACTCTGTTTTATTTAAAAAAAAAACATATTGAGACAAATGGTTGTGCCTTTGGCAACAAATATAAAAGGCACTTGTACTTTTGTAGTTTGCATGTTTTTCTTTTTTTTTTACTGATATACATTATAAATATTCCAAAATCATTTTCTTTTACATCTATAAACTATGTCCAGTTTACCCTATCATTAGTTTTACAGCTGTACAGCAGAATCTTGTAATAAAATGACCAACCTGAGACACTAAATGAAAATGGTCACAGCAGGGAATCATTCAGAACGTTTGCTACACAGTAGCAAATCTGAACATAAACACTTCAAAACCCATTATTCTTTTTTGAGTCAACAAAAGTCTGACTAAACAGCATTTACCACAAAATATACTTATTATACTATCTTGTCAAATCTGCAAAATGGCTGATCCTGTTGGTGAAATAAAATGTTTAACATTTAGGATGCTGACCACTCAGAGGACATCACATTGTTCAAGACGAACTTGTTCAACCGTGCACCTTTCTCCTGCTTCTACTCCTTTCACACAGCACACGTTGTGCAGCCACGTGTGCAGAAACGTGCACATAATAGACTCCAGAGTTTCTTTCAGCTGTCGATTATAGGGAGTTGCTAAACAGCACATTTGTGATGAACCATTTCTGTCCTGTGCATTTCTTCAGAGCCAGTTGGTAGCCGAACTCATTGTCGCTGCTCACTACGAGCTCTAGGCATCGCTTTGATTTTCTGTTTTGAATGGATCCTCCCTGAAAAGATAAAAACAGGATAGTTAAAACCGCGCCATGCTGCAGAAGAACAATTTGTGCACAATATAACATCCCCCCTCTAAAATCACACTGTTGTGAACGAGTATTGACAGGAGCTGCAGAAGTACCCCAAACTGTGGCTTTGGACTGATTCTCACTTCCTTCTTTATTTCTCCCACCAAACAGCATCAACATGTTTTAAACACAAACCCAACATTGCAATTTCCTGCGCTTGCCTTTTTTTAAGCAAGGCAAAGTGTTTGAAAGAATAGAAGAATAGGGGGAAAACAGGCATCGAACATTATTGATACACCAGAAAATGAACGCCTTTGATGCAATAAAACACAAAATACACAGATACAAGGAGAGTTGTTGGTGTATTTAGAGATCAGATTTACTGTGACCAGAGCCTGAACTGACAGAACAAATCAGCTGAGAAAAGATATTGCTCCTAGTCTTCATGAAACGGGGCAGAATTTACTCATGTTAGGACTGAGCAGCTGAAGGGACGCCTTGAACTGCTCAGAGCTGCAGAAAAAGCTGCTGAAAAATGTGGGAGGCAAGAAACAAAACAAAGATTGGACGTTTTATAAAATACTTTTTGATAAGTTAATCTTTGTATATAGAGTCGGGCTTGTCTGTGATGTCCAAAGACAATTTAATGGATAACAGATTGCTGTAAGAGGTATTTAAAGACCAGGACTGGCCTGTGCCAACCCATGAGGCAGAGGATGGTGCAACAGACAAACACAGATCTGAGCCTGTTTGTGATGAACGTCAGTCTAAATCTAGCAGCACATTAATGAGCTATAAGCACATTAAAAAACCTTCGTACAAGTTAAAACACTGCGTCCATCATCCATAAAGGAAAATGCCATGATTTAAAAATCAGTTAAAACTCATATTTGTTTTAAAAAACAAACAGGGAAAAAGACAAATACTGAAAAATAGAATTTTTTTTCTTACTTTATTTTTTCAAATTACGTCTAAAATTTAACATGAATACCACATGAGAATGGTTTGAAAAGAGGCCGCGGTAGTTGAACAAGAAGTAAAACCAACATTGTGCTAAAAAACAAACACAAGAATGAATTTGTGACTAATTTGTATGAACTATGTATGTCAAGTGCTCATATTTGGACAGGTTACACCTTTACGTTTAACTCTTAGTCAGTATGTTGCTGGTGTGCACATTGTATTATTTTATTCAAAGAATTATTATAAAAGCGTAACAAGCAAAAATGTAACAAAAAGTGGCTGTGAAAAAAGAAATGAGGCAAATATCTCAATTTACTGATTCACCTGTGTCCCAGTAAGACCACGAGAGAAAGAATGAGAGCAGCAGAAATGAGCTTCCTCCTCGGAGCAGCTGGCTCAGGTTTACACATGAAGTGAGGAGCTCCGTCCTCCAGGAGGAGCTCAGCGAGGAGCTGCTCCTCCTCTACATTGGAAGAAGCTGAGGTGGTACTGGCACCTGATTAGGACGGTTCCCTCTGGATGTTTTCTGGATACGTTCCACTGCAAGGACACCCTGGGGCAGATACAGAACTAGATCCAGAACTAGAACTGGATCTGGTCTGATCTGGGAACAGATCAGATCCCTCAGGAGGAGCTGGAGAGTGTTGGAGGACATCTTTGTAAAAGAGATGAATAATCTCAATTCATTTTTTTTCCTGGTAAAATAAAGGTTTAATAATAATAATAATAAAGTTTCAGTTTTTCTCCTGTAGCTTCAAGGAACAAGATGACACCAACAAGTGCACACCTGTGGACTTCACCTGATGAGCTGCAGGAGTATATCAGGCAGTCGACGACTTCACGTTGACTCTGGTGCGCTATCTGCCAATCGGTAGTTGTAGCCACTTTACATCCTTGTGATTTGTAAACACTAAACTCTCCTCACGTGTTTCAGCACTGACTCCTGCGTTCCTCCTGTGTTCCTCCTGTGTTCATCCTGTGTTCATCCTGTGTTCGTCCTGTGTTCCTCCTGTGTTCCTCCTGTGTTCCTCCTGTATTCGTCCTGTGTTCGTCCTGTGTTCGTCCTGTGTTCGTCCTGTGTTCGTCCTGTGTTCCTCCTGTGTTCCTCCTGTGTTCCTCCTGTATTCGTCCTGTGTTCGTCCTGTGTTC
>NC_056499.1:4287077-4314236 GCF_014905685.2 Nematolebias whitei | reverse complement strand
TGCACAGACTACTTTGATGAAGGAAAAACAGATTTAATTAAATCTGTCCTCCTGGCAACCATCAAAACTTGCTTTGATCTGCTCTCACGCGATCAGGGAAGCCTTTATAAGAAATGTATCAGACACAGAGAGTTTGAAGTCTTGTTCTGGACCAGCGCGCGGTGCCAGATCGCCTGATTGAGTTCTCCTCATTGGATCGAAAGGCTTCCCGATCATTTTGTCACGGTGAGGGATACTCATATCAATTTGTGTGTTAAGAGTGTACATGACTCTTTTGCTTGGCTGTTTTTTTTTCTTGTGGCAGATTAATAAATGACAAATATTATTCTAGCAAGTTACAGTCTGTGTGTCATTTTTTTCCTTCGTCTGAATAATATGTGCCGATCGTTCACGAACCTTTGATAAAGAATTTCATAATACACTGCTTAAAATGCCACAATTTATTTATTATCAAATTGGCATTAAAGCTCCAAAAACCACATTTCTAGAATTGCATTGCACATTGAGTTCTAGAATTGCGCCGCTCAAGGTGGCTGCATGTTGGAGCAGCTCTATCCATTCTGATTTACTGCTTTTGAAAACTTTAATTCCTCTTTTTTTCTGGATGTATATCACTTTTTTTTACGATGATTGTTTCCTCTGGTATCGGATGTTGTGCAACTGGAAGGATTTTTACTGAAACCTTTTTACTTTTGGACATTTGTTATGATGCGTAACCATAGCAACAACGTGGTTTTTTTTTTTTTTTTTTACATCAAGGAGCAGCTGATTAACATCTCAAAAGCTCAAATATCTCATCTACAGCCCCAAATCCCAAATGAGTTGAAAAGGAGGCGCTGTGGACAAACTCTCGTCAACCTGCCGGTAGTGCTCGAGTACCTGACCACCGAGATCCTGGAGCTGGTGAGAAACTCGGCTCGTGAGGAGCTCTGCAGACTGCTGGGAGTAGTGACCATCACTCAGGGAGGAATTCTGTCTGGCATTTGGGCGGTCCTGCTGCCCAGGAGGACCAAGAGGCCCGCCGGATCTGACAGCAAGCTGGATCTGGGTGGACGGATCGGTAACTGTGGCCAGATTCTTCGGCTTCACTGCAGGAGATCCTTCCTGCCCACAGCTATCAGCATCTAACAACTCTTGAATGAAACCAGGATGATGAGCTACGACAACACAATTTCCCTCTGGGATTAATTAAGTATTTTTGAATTGAACTGAATTGAATTTACAAATAATAATTAAACTAAACTTACTTGAAAAATGTGTTTATGTAAACTAGCCCTCCTCAGTCTCAGAGTACATTACTAATATTCATTTATTCAGTAGTTTCAATTCAATTCAATTCAAAAATACTGTATTAATCCCAAAGGGAAATTATTTGTTGTAACTCGTTATCCTCATTTCATTAAGAGATGTTACAGATACTGATGGCTGTAGGCAGGAAGGATCTCTTGTAAAGGTCCATCCCACAGTGGATCCTAAGAAACTGGCTGCAGATGCTGTCTGATCTGTCCACCCAGACTCTGCTGGCCTCTCAGTTACCCCGGTCTGTAGGACCGCCCGAATGCAGAGCAGAACTCCTCCCAGAGCGATGGTCACTCCTCCCAGCAGTCTGCAAAGCTCCTCGTCGCTGTGGACAGCCAACTGTAGGTGCCGAGGGACGATCCTGTCCTTCCACTGTCATGAGCCGTGTTTCCTGCTAGTTCCAGGATCTCAGTGGTCAGGCACTCGAGCACAGCTGGCAGGTAGATGAGAATGCGTCCACAGAACATCCTTTTTAACTCATTTGAAATTTGGTGCTGTAGATGAGATATTATTTGAGCTTTTGAGATGTTAATCAGCTGCTGTTGTTGTAGAAAACTGCCTTGTTGCCATGGTTACACATCATAACAAATGTCCAAAACTAAAAAAGTTTCAGTAAAAATCCTTCCAGCTGCACAGCATCTGATACCAGAGGAAACAATCATCCAAAAAATGACTTACATCCAGAAAAAGAGGAATTAAAGTTTCCAAAAGCAAAATCTCTGAATGAAAGTAACAGAGCTGCTCCAACATGCAGCCACCTTGAGCGGCGCAAGTCTAGAACAAATTTAGAACAGATTTTAATGCAGTGGCTGAGGTTGTTCATTTAATTTCTTAATTGTTTCCCTGTTTATTTTGTATTTGTGCTGAACTCTATAACATGCAATCATTTTAAACTTAATGTAATTGCAGTTGTTTTTGGTGAACAGCAAACCAGATCAAGAAGAAGTCAAGTGCAGTTTTTCTGCATTGGTGTCTTTATAATGCGGGGTGGGTATTTCTGCCCCTTACGTCTGCTCCACGGAGGTAACACTGTGGCACTGAAACTGAAAACCATCAACAATAAAAGAAAAAACATTTGTCAAAAAGACCAGTCAGCATAAAAAGATATTCATAGTTCATAAAATAAAAACATTTGTAACATCAACAGATGATTTTTATGAGCTCTGTTATATTTTACAATACAACTTTTTTTTCTTTCATTCAATTTTTACCCTAACAGTAAAGTTTTTGGTTTGTATTTCAAAGTAAACTGTTCTATTTTATATAAAATTTAAATGTTAATGTTATTTTTTGGTATTAGCTGTCATCATTCTGACTCCATGAACACAGAATCGACTGTGTGCTGCATGACGGCTAACAAGCACTTTCATAAGAGATCGACCAGATCAAAATATCAAGATAAATTGTTTTTTCAGGCTCTAAGTTATGCATGCCTGCTCATTCCAAATGGTATCAGTGGAAGACTTTATGTGCTTCGTTGCACCAACATCAACTTGTGGTCAATTTGCATCGCTCTGCAAAGACACAGCTGTGATGCTACGACCAGGGAGGGTTGGCTGTCCATGTATAATTCAAAAAGCTAAAAACAGGTTTGCTGGGTGGAATTCTAGTCTCACGAGTGTCTCACCAACCTACTTTACAACAATTTCTCCAAGGTTATGATGTGTAAAGTCATTGTACTCTGAAAATTATCAAACTACATTAAAACCAGGGGCAAAGGCAAAATTACTGCACAAGTGTAAAGAACCAGAAGCAATTACAAACTTTTACATTTTACCTTTATGATTTACAAAATAATTTCCTCTGAGAAAAGACATGATGATGTTTTCATTTAGTTATTTATTTCATTTAGCCTTTATTTATCCAGGTAGTCTCATTGAGCCACGAGAACTGTTTAGGGAGCAGATGGTGGGGGTTGAGGGCCTTGCTCAGGGGCCCAGAATGGAGCAAATGAGGGTGGAGGCAGGTGTGGGTGTTTCACTTTTTCCACTCACATTTTGATGTTGATGGTACCGGGAGTTGAACCTGCAACTTTCAGATCACAGGCCCACCTTCTCTAACCTCTGTGCCGCCACTCCCCCAATGATGATGTTTTAATTCCACTTAGCATCCATCCATCTATCCATCCATCCATCCATCCATCCATCAAATATCTTACCCCAACAAAGGTCATGCTCAATCATCTAGGTATATCCAATAAGTCTCAATCAGGTCATCTGGACAGTTTCTTTTTTATAGCGACGTTTCGCCCTCTATCCGGAGGGCTTCATCAGCCTGAGGAGTTCCAGTAAACTGCTTTTCCAACAAGCAGTAAACGTCTTAAGTGGACCAACAAGTTTGCTGGAGCTAAAATGGTTTCTGGGGGTCCTCCTGTCCCCCGCCGACTCCTCCCAGGCAGGCAGCCACAACCAAAGTGGTTCAAGGCAACAAAGTTCATGTGCAATCATCCAGGTATCAAATCCAGTATTGCTCAGTCAGGTCATCTGGACAGTTTCTTTTTTTATAGATACGTTTTTATAGAGACATATCTTTACCCACTTCTTCCTTTTCAAGTTGTGGGCGTCACCTGTGCCCATATCCAGCAGTCACTGTGCAAGAGGCGGGGGACACCCTGGACAGGTCTCTAGTTCATTACAGGGACTCCTGGACATGTCTCCAGTCCATGACAGGGACGCATAGAGACAAAATAGACAACATTCTCTCTCTCTCACCTAGGAATAATTTAGAGTTAACAATCAGTCTAGCATTTATGTTTTTGGTCTGTGGGAGGAAACCGGAGAAAACCCATGCAGCACAGAGAGAACATGCAAACTCCACCCAGAAAGATCCCCGGCCAGGATTTGAACCGGCGACCTGCTCACTGAGAGTTGGAAGCTCTACCAACTGAGTCACTGTGCTGCCTTCTACTTAGCATCCAGGCTAAATAAAATAAAATGTGTATGTTTAATGCAAGATAAAAATAATAATGTTGGAGTTTAGCCCTGAAGATGCACATAGCAAGTTGAAGCAATAAATCTAAAACATAAATCCAGTAGCTATGACCTGATGATAATTTAGCATTGCTTTTTGAAGCTTACCTCTGCAAGAAAGTCTTTGCCATTTTCTGTAAAAAAATAAATAAATAAAAGGATATCCACTGGCTACACTGGAAGTCCAGTATTAATGGCCACTTCTCCAAAAGGAATAAACACCCAGTGAGTCACAGATCGATCCAATGAATGCAGGGAAGTTATGATGATAGCTTCCTGCAATAATAAGCTGAAATTGAATCCTGGTGTGTGTGATCAGTGTCCAGGATAAATCGGATTGCAGAGTTAGACTCCCAATCTAAATTTGTCCTGTTTGGTTTTCACATAACGGTGCGTTCAATTGTTCTCTGAGATAAATGTGCTGCAAGCCGAACATGCAGGTTTCTCTGTGGTGGTTCATCAAGTCAGACGATGGAGAGTACACAGCAAATTACCACAAGAACACCAAAACAGAATTACCATTCAAGTGATTTCCCAAAACAACTGTAAATTCTTGAGATTGCACTTCTGAAGCCAGTATGAGACAATGCATCAAAAGAAACAAAGATATTACTCAACCGGCAAGGATGTGGTGAAGAGTTAGGCTCATCGAGGACTATAAAAAACAATTACACAGCAGGCTGTGGGCACATTATTTATAGTAGTGGCAATAAAACACCATTACAGTCAGCATAATTATTTACCCGGCCAATTTCTGCCAAATTTTCAGCACCCAATTTGTTTTCAGTGTGAGCAAAGTGGTATCTGTTGGATAGTTTCAAATGTAAAGTGTGCAATAAATTCAATGTTTCATTATCTCTGATATTTACATTTGCAGTAATAGTTATCATTTTTAGTCTACAGACACAATCAATATTTGTAGTGATTAATCACATGACTCTGTGTGGGCAACTGCAATTATTGCTAATCATTTAAATAGAACATTTTTGATTGTGTAATAGTTATAAAAGTATTATTAAAACTATTATTCCATTATTCAGGCCTTCTTCTTTAGCTTCTGACATTGAATGAAGTTGTTGTTGCTGTTTTGCCAAGTTTTACCCATTGTAGGAACAAATTCAGAAAAAGATTAGTAAATTACTCATATTTCACTCACAACTCTTTGAATATAAAATTCAAAGAGATCTTTTTGGCAGGAGATCTCAACATTGATTGGTGTAAGTCGACCCCCCTCTGTGACAAATTCAAGGAATGTTGCTTGTCTTTTAATTTAACCCAACTGATCGACTCCCCCACCAGATTAAATAAAAGCCATCCTGACAATTCCTCCATCTTAGACCTGTTTCTAACTAATATGCCTCACAAATTCCCTGGTACAGGTGTATTCGCTGATCTTTTGAGTGATCATTGTGTGACAGCGGCTTTAAGAAATAGTAAACTTCCACCTTCTAAGCCCAGATTAATTAAAAAAAGGGATCTGAAACATTTCTGTGAACAGTCATTCCTCTGGGATCTGTCTCACTTTGACTGGCATCGTATTCTGTTAACTGATGACGTGAACTCTGCTTGGAACTATTTCCATAATAATTTCATTTATTTCCTGAACTTACATGCTCCTTTTCGTCAGTTCAGAATAAAGGGACGAGACAGCCCCTGGTTTACTCCAGAGCTAGCTGACCTCCTGCACAGGAGAGATCATCTTTGGGCCGCAGCGAGAAAATCTGACTCAGACACTGATTGGTTGAGTTTCCGACAGATGAGGAATAAATGTACAACTTCTGTCAAAGCAGCAAAACGAAACTATTTCTTATCTCAGACCTCCAAAAATCTAAATGACCCCAACAGATTCTGGAAAACAATTAAATCTCTCTCAGGCACCCCCCAATCATCTGACCTCCCATCACAACTTCTCGTTAACTCTGTTCCTGTGTCAAATAAGCACGAGATCCTGAACTGTCTCAACAAACATTTTGTTGCTTCTGGTTCTTTATTTGACACAGTAACTAATGGAAAATCAGCCACTTCACTTAATAACCAAACTTCTACAAATCAAATCCCTCCTACAAGTCAATCCTCAGTTAATCACAGCTTCTCTTTTTCTCCATTCTCAGTCAGTGAGGTCAATAAACTGTTAAAAGATCTTGATCCTAAAAAATCTGCAGGTCCAGATGAACTTCCACCTTATTTCTTAAGGCTGGCTGCTCATATCATCACAGTCCCTGTGACCCACATCTTCAATCTCTCCATAAGACAAAACTCCATCCCAGACACTTGGAAAACAGCCTTTGTTCTTCCTTTGCTGAAGGGAGGTGACCCCACCTCACTGAACAACTATCGACCAATCTCTAAACTCTGCATTTTAGCCAAGATTCTAGAAAAACTGATAAACTCTCAAATCAAAAATTACCTGGACTCATTTAACATCTTACCTCCACATCAATCTGGTTTCAGGAAACAACACAGCACAACCACTGCTTCACTGAAGGTTCTTAATGACGTTGTTGAAGCACTGGATGCTAAGGATTATTGTGCTGCACTTTTCTTAGACTTGTCTAAAGCTTTTGACACTGTGGATCATAACATCTTGTGTCATAAACTCTCAGAAATCGGTTTCTCAGATCACACCATTGGTTGGTTCTCTAACTATCTTTCAGACCGGAGGCAATGTGTTCAACATAATGGTACTTCCTCCAGTTATTTAACAGTCAACAATGGTGTACCACAAGGCTCAGTCTTAGGACCCACCCTCTTTACAATCTACATACATAATGTAGGTAAAAACATCCCTAATGCATCCATACATTTCTATGCTGATGACACAGTTGTTTATTGTCGAGCTAAAACTGTTGCTAAGGCTTTCCAGCTTTTGAAATCTGCATTTAACTACATCCAGACTGATTTGTTTCACCTCAAACTTGTCCTAAATGCCGAAAAAAACCAAAGGGATGCTTTTTTCAAATAGGAAGTTGGTCCCAGCAGTTCTTCCTCCGATTTTATCCTCAAATGGTGTCCCCATTGAGTTTGTTGATTCCTATAAATATTTGGGTATCTTGGTCGACTCACATCTTTCTTTTAAGCTCCATGTGGAAAACTTGGTAAAGAAACTGAAAATTAAACTGGGTTTCTTTTTCAGAAACAGATCCTGTCTAACCCTGAATGCTAGAAAACGCCTTGTATCTGTGACTTTCCTTCCCTCAATTGATTTTGGTGATATTATTTACATGAACGCTCCTACAAGAACCCTGCAGATGTTGGATGCTGTCTATCATGGTGCACTAAGATTCATAACTGGCTGTGATTATCGTACCCACCACTGCACCCTGTATTCACTGGTTAACTGGACATCATTAACTTCACGCAGACTCTCTCACTGGTACATTTTCATCTTTAAATCACTTCTTGGTCTGCTGCCTTCGTACATCTCCTCCTACATGTCTCTGCGTGAGTGCAGCTACGGAGTGCGCTCTCAGGACATTATTACCTGCAGTGTTCCCTCAGTGAGGACTGAACTAGGCAAAAGGGCCTTCTCCTACTCCGCTCCTGTTTCCTGGAATATCTTACAAAAAGATTTGAAGCTCTCGACCTTGACCTCTCTAAGTGGCTTTAAGAATCTGTTGGACTCCTGGCAGGGTCCAATGCTGACATGTTCCTGTTTTTAGTTTTATACATTTGTCTTGGAATCTAGCTGTTTTTTTGGTTTTGTTACCTTTTTCCTTTTAGCCATCCTATTTGTTAAAAAAAAAAAAAAAAAACTGTAGTATGAGTTTTTATAACTGCTTATTGTTGTTGCTGTTGTCCATTGTTGTCATCTTTCTTTGTTGAAATCAGGTCTCTCTTGTAAATGAGTCCTCGAGGCTCAATGGGATTTACCTGTATAAATAAAGGTTGATTGATCTCACTTCACCACTTGCTCTTGTCAAGGGCGGACGCTTTCCCCTCCTCTCCCTCTTCCGCTTTGCTTTTGCTCTGTCCTGTCAGTGAAATTGCTTCAGAGCCTCTCTCTACATATCTTCCAAACTGTAATTTTTGCTATGGATTGGATCTGGTCAGTTGGTCTCTCAACGCAACTGATAAAACGGGCTAGAGTTTGGGACAACAGGGCTGGTGTGAATCTCAAGTTATCTCAAGTCGCCTGGAGGCCCTGTAAATTCAATGCTCTGCCCCCTCCCACTGAGGAAATCTGTGGACCTATCGGAGGGACCCAGCTGAATAAACATTGTGTCATCATTTCAGAACTCTTGGATTCTCTCTGGCACTGTCCTAGGTCGACCTCGGCACCCCTCGAGAGTGTTTACGGATCCCACCAGAGGGAACTGGCTGATTATTCCATTCTTATTACAACTCTTACAGTGCCTCTGGAGTGTCCTTGAACACGCTCACCACCTTGTCGTCTCCCCTCCCCGTGGAATGTCTGTGTAACATGTGCGGGGTGTTTTTTTCAATCTCAGGCTATCTCTCCTTGGCCAAGGAGTAAATTTGATTGGATTTTTTTTTTTGTCTACAAATCCTATACGTGTCACTTTCATTACTTTTTGTCTGTCAACAGGTCTCACTCGTAAATGAGTCTTCAAGGTTCAGTGTGATTTATCTGTTTAAATAAAGGTTGAATGAAAAAAAAAATAGACCAGGTGAGCTCAGGATTAATAAAATCAGTCCATCCTCTTGTCTGGTGTTTCTCAAGTGTCTTGCTGTCCACACAGACTGCAGGGTTGGTAACAATCTGTCAGCTGCAGGCTACAATTAGGACACACTATGGTTAGGAGGCTGAATTACAGAAATCCTACATGACATCCTCAACTGGAACATCCTTGTGTTTGGACCGTTTGGAACATTGTAGGTGAAACAATGTCTGGTGAAAACCACACTTGTTAAATCAGCTGGAGTACAGCTGTCCCTTCATTCTGATTTGTTTACTGCAGCCAGTAAAAGTTTTATTCTCAGCTGGAACAGAGTACAGATCAAGAGTTTACTCACCGAGTTAAAACTTTTAAACTGCGTGTACTTAAAATGTGAAAATCAATGACGTTATTTTATTGGATACATTTAATTTTGTTCACGGAAGAATAAAAGTTGTCACTCAACTGTTTTGTGCGGCACAAGCTTCTTCACGCAGCAGAAGCAGGACATTTAAACCAGCATGGCAGTAAAATCCAGTTTGTTAAACACCAAAGCAAATTGTTCACACGCATAAGCTGTAACAGTGGTTATAAACTACTTGTGGTTGACTTCATGTGTGCGTTTATCTTCACACATTGAGGTCGGGGGTTAAACACATTTCTAGGGAATTAGCAAATTCTAACTGTATACTTCAATATTAACGATGATAACAATCAAGCCATTTGTATAAATAAATAAAAAAACATGTACTTTTATTTATTCTGACTCAGCATGAATATTACACCTAAATAGAAAACCAATATAGTGTAGAATTACATTAATTTGTGAAGTTTCAGATGAAAAGATCTGTTCATACTTTCTATACTGACGTTTTGATTTTCTCCATTAAAGAACTGAGGTCTTTGTTATAATTTATGGTGAAAACAGTGTTGCACTAGACTCAGGCTGTAATTGTAAAACAGTCCTGATTGAGCTCCATGACCCCTGGGCGGCTGAAAATCCATGGCTTCCCACCGTGTAATTTCAGACCAGGGCTACAATCAATGAGAAAGTCTTTTGTCTGACAGAGGTGATGTGAATGGGGATGCAGGCCTCCTGTACAAAATGAAAATAGAACATCTATATGCATCTTAAGATGATTCATGTGATGCTAGCAACCTGTAATTCAATACTAAACAAATGGCAGATTTCAGTGTCCTGCAGGCAACTTTAATATTTAGCATTTCCATTGTGGTAAATGTTAAAACATAATTTTAATCCCAGTAATATTGACAGAAGTTTCTACTTTAATAAGCAGCGCAGTCTGTTGATCAGATTGGCTCCATTACTCTGTCTCGCTTTCAAATGGCTTTATAAATTATTTTTATTATCTACCAAAGGAGAACGTGGCAGAGCTCCAGAACTCGTAAAACTAAACTTTTAGGACCCTGCTACCTTTTATTTGATCAGACTTACTTGTGAATTTGAGAGATGCTGAAAGGAGAAAGGCCGTTCATCTTGCTGTCTAACAGACATGTTTCTAATGTTTAAGTGTTAAAAACTTATTTGCACTCAGCAGAAAGTTATTTTACCTGAACTGTACAATACAACAGAAGATAATTTAAGAAATGCTCTTAACTGTGTGAATAAACCGTGGAAATGGAAACGTGCTGGATGTTTATGAAAGGTGTGCATGCACACTACAGGTTGAATGCATACAAGCATTTAGGAACTAGTTTTATTATAAATGTTAAAACAGTTCTCCTTTTGGAAGAAGCAACATTTGTAGTGGTTGATAGTGGGATATATGCCCATGTAGATGTGCCAAAGAGATTCGTTCAACCTTTATTTATACAGGTTAATCTCATTGAGCCTCGAGGACTCGTTTATATGAGAGACCTGAAAACGTTACTAAAAGATATGTTGCATAAAAAATACTCGTCATTTCAAGATTGCAGAATTCAATTCTTTATAGTTTTGACTCTGGAGATAAAACCCCTCTACAGCAGCCACAGCAGCATTTTTTTAAGAAACTGCTGCTCTTTTCTGTGATGATTGAAAAAGAAGGACATGACCTTAAATGTTCAGGAGTGATTCCCCGTCTGTCCTGTAGTTATTGTTTTGAATTCTTTACAACAAAAACATAATTTCATTAAAGATTCTTCTACACTGCTTTGCAGTCAGAAATCTCTAAAGTCACAAAGGCCTTTAAAAAACAATTTTATTTTGTTGCTACAACAATTCAACCCAAGTAACACAACTATGGCTTCTCACGGAGGGGCTGAGATGGTGTAGAGGTAGGGCAGCTGACGTGGGACCAGAAAGTTGCAGGCTCAACTCCCTGCCATGACCACATGTTGTGGTGTCCTTGAGCAAGACACCTAATCCCCAACTGCTCCCCGGGCACCCACATAGCTGCCCACTGCTCCACCTGGCTGTATCTCACATGTGATGGGTTAAATGCAGAGAACTAATTTAATCATTATATAGAAAAGTACAATGATGTCAACACATGGCACTTTAACTTTTAATTTAATTTCATCCAAACAGCAACTATACCATCCATCCATCCATCCATCCATCCATTGATTCATCCATCCATCCATCCATCCATTGATTCATCCATACATCCATTGATTCATCCATCCATCCATCCATCCATCCATCCATTGATTCATCTATACATCCATCAATTATTTTTACCCGCTTCTTGTTTTTGGGTCGCTGGGGTCACTGGAGCCCAAATCCAGCTATCACTGTGTAAGAGGTGGGGGACACCCTGGACAGGTCTCCAGTCCATCACATGGACACCCTGGACAGGTCTTCAGTCCATCACATGGACACCCTGGACAGGTCTCCAGTCCATCACAGGGACACACAGAGACAAACGAGACAAACAACCATTCACTCAGTCTCACTCACCTAGGGACAATTTAAAGTTACCATCAGCCTAACATGCATGTTTTTGGTATGTGGGAGGAAACTGGAGCACCTGGAGAAAACCCACGCAGCACGGAGAGAACATGCAAACTCCACCCAGAAAGGCCCCCGGACCAGGATTTGAACCAGAGTAACCTGTCCACTGAGAGACAACTGCACCACCGTGCTGCCCAGCAACCAAGAGTCAGATTCCCAAACTTGTGTCCAATAAAGGAAATGAAGTCTTGTTAAGGAAACATTGAATACTTGAGAAATGTTGGGGTGGTTCTTCATAACTCAAGGCCACTGTTTGGGTTTTAAACTGTCTGTGTGAATGACTTCCTCATGCTTTGCTGTAATTTGCATTTATATTCATTATTAATGATTTAGTTTTGTGGGTAACACTAAGAGCTAAGTAAGTGTTAGCAATAATAGCTGAATGATGCTGTGGTGGATGGACATGCAATGGTCCTACCTGCTGCTTTACAATTCTCATGTCTGAATAACTTTTTAAAAATAAAAATTCTTGCCGTTCCCGCAGCACAGGTTTTTCTAGTCACACTTGGAACATTTTTCTTTACATCCTTGGCAGCATCTCGCCACACTTCTCTTGTGGATTTAGTGTCTTTCTCTTTGTGAGATCCAAAAACAGTAGATAGAGCGTCCCTTGCAGGACTCTGGAGATCTTTCTTTGTGTCCTCAGCTGTGTGTTTGAGGTTGATGTCCTGCTGTAGAACAAACCTGGGCCCACTCTGCTGGGATTAGGAAATGAAACCAAACTGAACTTCTGGAAAGAAACTGAAAAGTTGAAAAGTTTTATATCCTCTGTTTTTCTACCAGTTCAGATTTTGTTCAAATTTTAATTGTTTTGTCCTAAATTACCTACAAAAGTTCTTGTTTTTGAAACAAAAGTTTTGTGGAACATAACTGTATTTTTAATACTTGACAAATTTGTGGGAGCTAAAAGTAAAGGATTTCAATAAACCTGTTCACTACAATGAACACTAAAATCAAACAGATTCAAATTTTTATGAAGATAAAAACAAAGGCATCAACTTCTTAAAATAAGGACGCCAAACTCAAGCAATAAAGCCTGAAACTTATATTAACTTACCACCAATATGTCATTAAAATCTTTTAAAATTAAAAAAAATCAACCATTGATATTTTATGTGTAAATTTTTCACTATAGCTGTTGAATTCAATAGACGTCAGATTATGTATTCAGTGTTCTAGTGACAGAAAACAGTTCTGACGAAGAACACCACTCAGTTTTCTGACACACTGTTTGAGTGTCTGGATTTAAAAGCATTCGTATCACTTGAGTCGTGATTCATCTTTGTTGCTTAGCTAATGACCCGAATGACTAAGAAGGATGCTAATCCTCTCACTACTCTTAATGAGTTTGGAGATTTGCAGATAATTTTCTCATCACTGTCATTAATTATTAGACAAGATATTTTAGAAAGTAGTTGCCTATTTATTACCTACGGCTGGTCGGTGTTTGAACATTTCTCTTGTGCCCCTTTAGCTCACAATCGGTGAAGAAGTTTTCTGAATCTTGAAACATTTGATAAATCGGTGATTTTGCAGCTCAAGTTCCAAAACATGAGAATGACACATTGGATTTCTAGAAGATGCCAAACTATTACAGCAAGTCTTTATGTGGGCGCCAACAGAATCAAGCAGATGATGTTGATTATGATAAGTGAGTTGGCCGGAGGTTAATTTTCGTGTCTTATTGTGAGTTTTTGCTGCTTTTGACACAGGGGGCCACATCATTTCATTGTCACATCTACAGCACCAAGCAGGCATCGGAGGGACTGCTCTGGAGTGGTTGGGGTCTGGCAGACAGAACATTTTCTGTAAAAATTGCTGTGTGTGAATCCTTTTCTGCTCCTCTGTCATGTGGAGTTCCTCAGGGCTCAATTTTAGGGCCTTTGTTTTTTCTTTGAATCTACTTCCTCTAGGATCGAGTTTTAGGAAACATGGCATTTCCTTTCGCTGCTACTCATGATTGCCAAATTGTGCTTTTAAGGCAACTTGATGCCTGGTCCATTAAACCCCTTTCATCGTGTCTCGAGGATCTTAAAGCTTGGAAGGCCCTAAACTTCCTGCATTTTAATGAAAAAAAGACAGAGGTACCAAGAGTAGTTTTTGGACCTAGTGGAGCTTGTTGGAGCCCTCCGGTTGACTTAGACCCCCTGGCAATATACGTTAAGTCCACAGTTACAAACCTTGGTTTTAAGATGGTGATTTTAAACTCAACAGTCAAATAAGGGCCACAGTCAAGTCTGATTTTTATCATTTGAGAAAATTGACAAAGGTAAAATCTATTCATTCAAGGCAACAGTTTGAAACAGTAATCCATGCTTTCATTTCATCATGGCTGGATTACTGTAATGCCCTCTATCTCAGATTCAGCCAGTCCTCACTTACACATCTGCAGCTGGTACAAAATGCTGCTGTATGCCTTTTAACAGGAACACGTAAAAGAGAGCACATCACAGCTGTCCTGGCTTCGCTCAACTTGCTGCCCGTGTATTTTAGAGTTCATTTTAAAACCCTTTTGTTTGTTTTTCAGGTTTTAAACAAAACTAAATTGAAATAAAATTTTATAAATTAAATAAATTATAAAAAATTATAAAATTATACAATAAAAATTTTAATTAAATTGAAAGTTAAATTGGGTTTCTTTTTCAGAAACAGATCCTGTCTAATGATAAAAAAAGGACATTTTTATTATTCAACTAGAGCTAAATATTTCTATTAGATTTCAATAAAACTATTTTGTATCCCCCCTCCCTCCTCCAACCCGGGGGAGATGGTTTTCTTCAGGTGGAAGAGTTCAAGTATCTGGGTGTCTTGTTCACGAGTGATGGTAGGATGGAGCGGGAGATGGACAGATTGGGGCCTCGTCTTTAGTAATGAGGGCATTGCTTCGGTTTGTCATGTGAAGAAAGAACTGAGTCAAAAAGCAAATCTTTCCATTTACAGGTGACATCTAGTCATTCATTCAACCTTTATTTATACAGGTAGTCTCACTGAGTCACAAGGACTCATTTCCAAGAGAATCATGAGGTTTGGATCATGACAGAATGAGATCCCAGATAATATCGTCCAAAACGTGCTTCCTTTCCAGGGTGGCCGGGCTTAGCCTTAGAGATAGGTAAGGAACTCCGTCATTTGGGGCGCTCAGAGTAGAGCTGCTGCTCCTCTGCATTGAAAAGAGTCAGTTGAGGTGGTTCGAGCATCTGGGCGCCTCCTGGACGCCTTAGAGGTTAGAGGTTTTCCGGGCACGTCCCACTGGTCGGAGGCCCCGGGGAACACCCAGAAGTCACTGGAGGGGTTGTATAGCTTCTCTGGCCTGGGAACGCCTCGGGGTCCCCCAGTGTCTCTGGGGAAAGGGATGTCTTGGTTTCTCTCCTGGACCTGTTGCCTCCATGATCCGATTACGGATAAGCTGTGGAAGATAGACGGATGGATGTTTTGTATTTTATATCACTTCTGGACTCAAGCTGGCACCAGCACATCTTAATGGTTAGCACTGTTGTCTCGCTGCCAAAAAGTGATCTTTTCAAAGAGATCTGTGATCTCACTGGGATTTGTCTGGTCAATTAAAAACAAACAGAATGAAGTATTTGACACTTGAAACTGAATGACGAGGCTGCTGCTTTCAGAATGTATAAAGCTAGTCAGAACTTACACTGGCACAAATCTACATTTTGATTTATGAAATTGATCCTAATCAGTACAATCATCTGTTTCCTGTACATTAAAACACATCATTTGTGCATGTTCCATTGTTTGTTCCAGTCTTTGTGTTGAGACAGTTTCCTGACTTGACTCTCGAGAACAGGATTATCAGTTAATGGTTCAGCCTTTCTGTGGAAAGGATGGTGGATTAAAAATTCAGCAGTCAGTGCAATCTGATCCTGCCAGTGCCAGTTGTCTGCACAGTCTCAAGTTAAGCATCAGACAGCAAAAGAACAGACTAAGTGTTGCCTGATTTTATTAAAAAGTGAAGTATTTTTAATGCTTTATAGTGAATAAATGTGAAATAAATGCTTTAGAAAATACTGGGTGGATTTTAAGAAAGACGAGGCTGTTGGGGAGACTGGAGAGGTGGAGCAGGAACATTACAGCTGATAGTTTCAGAATCTGAAACAAAAGTTACTTAAGACTTTTTTTATATATTTTAAATCACTCCACATATGGTGAAAAAAATTCCTGAGGTTTTGTTTTCAACCGTAAATGTACAGTTGTATTTCCTTTGCTGTTCTTATATTATTTAAAGCCTCACATTTATAATTGCCAAGGTATCACCTGATTTTGTTTTCCCAGTGTTGCACATTTCTTTTTAAAATATTTTTAAACGTATTTGATTACGTACCAAAAATTAGACCTCATGTTCACCATTTTCCAGTAGATTAAAACATATATATACTGTAAGTGAAAGTAAGTGCAAATGAATAATTCAAGAGTTCTAATTTTATCAGATCATGTTTTTGCATCTGGTGTCATTCAGTTCTTTTAGGTCTTTAATAATTAAAAGGAAATGCACCCCAGTTCTCCAGCTTGTACTAATGACTGCTGGTATGACAGCTGCATCGATTCGTGGCCCTTTAGATCGCTTTCTGCTCAACTTCAAACAATACCAAATTATTTTTATCCTGCTATATCTACTCATTCCACTTCCCAACATCCCTTCATGATACTGTTTCTTAGAAGAAACAGTTAATTACACACATAAAAAACCTGAAAGAAGCATTCATTGCAGGACTGCATATTAACTACCACTATGCATGACAACGTTTTGAATGAACCTGCTCAGAAGCATGCATCGGTCATGACTCTCAGCTACTACTACACCAATCTGTATCTTAAACTCTGCAAAAACTCACTGAGGTGGACATTTCTGCGTTTGCTTGGGTCAATTAACTGTATCAGCCATCTTGAATCAGGGTTCCTCCAAAGGTAATCAGGTGTAGATGTCCATCCAGTGACTACTTTGTGTCTTACAGTAGAATCAAAATGTCAGGGTATGGTGGTGAAACCGTTCCTACAACTTGCAACAAAAATCTAATGTAGAAGAGCATGACTGAGTGAGAATCAGGAGTAAATGTACTCTGTGGGGAGTGATTACCAAACGATGAGGAGCAGAAAGAACTGAAAAAATAATAATGAACCGACAAAACGAACACCAAAACTCCAAGATCATAACATCTGTCCAGTGGTTGTCCTGATGCATGCTCAATCATCCATGTAGAAAAGTCCAACAAGGTTAAGTCAGGTCATCTGTCCACTGGTTCATGATATACTGAATGTAAATGATAGTAAGTCAAACAAACACATGCACGTGTGTGCATGTGTGCACACATAACCAAACATACAGAGGCAAATATCTCTCGCCTTTCATGACAGCAGCCATTTTCAATTCTGTCTGGGTTATTAATGGTACTTTTCCATAGCCCCTCATCAGCCTGGATCGACTCGGCTCAGTTCGGTCCATGTTGCATTTCCATATGCACGTTCAGTACCGGTTCTGTAGGCGGGGTCCAGAATCCAACTCGCCTTACCAGCTGGTGGCTGCAGTGCTCCCTTAAGCTATCTAAACGTATTAAGGGGAAGACCCTGAAAAGATACACAACCAAAATGGAGGATCTCATTGCTTTACTGAAGATTATGCTCAGTCTGTGGCTTTTTGTCAAACGCGGTGAGAATTTATTTTGAAGTTTCTGGTAAATTATAAATAATACAGATTATTATATAGGCAGGACCCCGACCTCGCTCGCTTCAACGGGTCAGCAGCTCGTACGATCCTCCGCGGTGACTAGCTCGCTCTGAATTTTGTCGTCAGTCCCTAAACACAAAAAATGCCTGGACTTAAGACCACGGTGCTGTCATTATTGTTTTTAAATTTTAAAAATAGGTCCAGCTGCTGCTCCAAGTTCTGAGTAATTGCAAATGGTGGATCAGGATGTTTTGAAAAGTTTCTGAAAGATCCAGTGACTCCGCCCCCTGACCAGTCAGTGACCAACATTGTTATAACGCCACATTTTGGTGCCGGTTCGGTTCCCGAAAAGAAGGGACTAAAAAAGGGGCCAGTTCCACGAAAACTTGCTGGTGGAAAAAGAACCGTACCGAACCGAGTCGAGTTGTGCTGAAGAAGAGCTATGGAAAAGGCACTTCAGTGTTTTTAACTGACACCATTGCATTCCCCTCACACTGTGTTTCCATCAGAAGTTTCCAGCTTCTGCTGTTCTCCAAAACAAATTATGATGAGAGCAGCAGTGAGATTAGCTGCTGATCATCCAGGCATGATGCGAGACAGCTTTTCTACCAGTGAAATTTCAACATGAAGTAAAGAAGAGAAAAAACAGCTCTGCGGTCAGGAAGACTGAAGTGTATTTGCTAAAGGACCCGTCAGACGGGCCGACTTGAAGATGGAAAAGAAGGAGTGGGGCATTTCTTGAGATGAGTTTTATGTTTACAAAGAAGTGATTGTGCTGCTCTGACTGAAGCCGTTTTATTGCTGTGAAGTCAGCGAGACTTAATGGAGAAAAAGATCTGTCTCCTAATAAAACAGGCAGACTCAACATGGACTGTAAGTAGTGAAGTGGTGATTTCATTGTGCCACAGTGTGAGTGAAATATGTTGGCATTCCTGAATGACAGGGAGCAAGTGTGCGCATTTATGTTTACACGTCTTGTAGGCAATTTGACAGCCGGGAAACGGAGGAAAGCGTTTCATTGAAGATTGTGCCGGAGTAAAGCGTTGTGTAATTGTCTGCAGCAGCATTGTTTTTGCTCACGAGCGTGCTGGAAAGCAGATTGCATGAGTCAAAATGCAAATTAGATGGTGGGTTGATCATTCAAGGGGAATGCACTATTAGGAATATCCAGTGGTATGAAGTCAGCGTGTTTGGAATAAACCAATGCAGCCAATGAAAGTTATGAAAGATTCAGACTTCTGTCTTGACAGTAATGGCCAGTTCTTTGTTGTGGATTTGGAAAAACCGCAGCAGGCAATTAGTGGGATACTGAAGGCAAAAGCTCTGAGGCATTTGTTTCATTGTCAGAAAAAGGAAACGTGACACAAAACAATGGAGGGAAATTATTTTTGGACCAGTGCATTAAAGCTGTAAATGGCTTCCTTTTAGAAAGTACTGGAACAAATTTTCAAGCTGTAAATGTTGCAATAATGTATAACAAATTGTCTTAAAAGTTTTCTTGAATTACTGTTTTTTTTATTGTTATTATTAATATTTTACCAGGATTTGGGGGAAAAGTAACAAATGCATCATTTACACAAAATTTTAAATATCTTTTCAGCATGCCACACTAGAAAAATGTAAATATCCATCACAGATTTACATGACATTTATGATACCTGTTAATTTTGGTAACTGGGAATTATTTTTTCCAACACTTTCATTTGAAATATCAGTGTCACCATTTAAACCCACCAACAATATCAGTTCTGCTACACACTTCAATAAAGTTATGATAGAGGATAATAAAGAACTATCACCATATTTCTGCCTCCACAAAGAACCAAAACTAAAGAAGAAAATGTATTCATGCTGTCTTCTGAACTCTGTCAACAGCTGGACTGTCCTCAGCTGACAAATTCAAGTTCTACATAACCACACCACTAGTACATAAAACTGTCGACCAGATAATAAAGTGATTGCAATATTTTTATATTCTAATTATATATAATATTATGTTATATATGCACACCGTATTTTCCGCCGTACATGTCGCTTCGCCGTATAAGTCGCATCTATTATCCGTCACAGCTAACTCCCCGGACATGTGGGCCGGTGTTGTGCCAAAAATCGATTGGCTGCCAAATGGCGGCAGCAGGAGTGTGCACTGGAGGACTTTAACAAGAATTTAACAAGATTAACACTTAAAAACAATTATTTGTTTGCTCGACTTTATAGCAAAGGTGTGTCTCAGTTGAACTTTTACTTAATAATGGAAATGGACTGTACTTATATAACGCCTTTCTATCTTATCAAGACACTCAAAGCGCTTCACACAACCATCTCATTTACCCATTCATGCAGCACTCTACTAGATCTCTACAAAGCTTAATCACATTCAGACACTGATGGGACACATCAGAAGCAATGAGGGGTTCAGTGTCTGGACCATGGACACTTCGGCATGTGACTGCTGGTGGAATCGAACCCCCAAATGTTGCATTGGAGGCCGACTGCTCTAACCACTCAGCCACAGCCGCCCTGTGTAATAAATGTGCTTCAATGGTCAAATCAGCTGCATTTCACCGGGGCGGCGCAGCGAAACTAAGCTGATTTGACGGTTGCGCCAGGCAGACGACGGTGGCAGTCTATGGCAAACCAATTGTGTCATTAATAGTCACATTTACCTATTACATGATACAACGGCATGCCATACTACTCGAGTGCCATCTAGCAGCTGAAAATGGTTTGTTCAATATTTCCAGTCAGAATGAATGAAAACAGTCATATCTCAGCCAAAAATGGTTTATAGATATGGGGAAAAATAGATAAATATGTTGCTTCGGTGTATAAGTCACAGGACATGTAAATTATGCAAAAAACAGTGACTTATAGGGAGAAAAATATGGCAACTTGGGTTTGTGGTAGCTTGGAGGGCTGCAGTAGCTTAATGGTCAGTGTCAGGGTCATGTAATTTTGAGGTTGCGGGTTTGAGCCCAGGTTTGTGAGTCATGTGAGTTTGCTCACCGTGGCAACCTCTGAAGAAGGGAGCAGCTGAAAGAAACTTACTTTACTTATCTATGTTATATATATATATATGTTGATATTTTATTTTATTAACCACCATCAAATTATCAGTGTTAACACAGGTTTTATGCTCAGGGTAGAGGTAGAAAAGTAGAAGAATGGGACGTACATTTGGAGATTTTTCTTTTCTTAATGTATAATTTATTATCTTTTATTACCAACCCTCAGCCCAAAATTTATTTTGTAATTCTTTAGATTAATAAAACAAAATTAAGAGGAAACTACCCATCAGAATCCAGTTAGCTACCATGACCAAATAAACCAAAAGCCAAACAAGGTAAAGAAGTGTCTCTTTATTGTTATAATTACCGTCCAGCTGATGTTGTGCCAGATGTTTTTGACTGCACAGCTTCTCCCCCTGGACACTTCTCTGGCTGCTGTTTGAAGCTCTGGTCTGTTATCTGTTATTAACCAGAGTCTGACACAATTCACATGTTGCTCATTCTGAAACAGTTGATGTATTTTCCTCGGACAGGTTTTCCTTTACCTCTCACCTGTTCTGCACAGTCTACGTTGTTGTTTCTATGATTGTGTATTGATTACCCTCTCACTTGGCTCTGGATGTGTTGAGCTGATCAACAAGAACAAACGATCGGGGATAAGACAAACCCACACTGCCTAAAGGTTACCGGCTGAAACTCATTTTATAGAAATATGAGAACACGTTTGATGAACCAGTCGACTATAAACAGAATCAGACCCTCTTTAGTTTTTTTCTGCGCTTCAGCACAAAAATACATTTTACTAACACGAACAAAAGCAGCTGTTTAGATTTTTTTTTATCCCCAAATACAAAAAGTAAGAATATATTTGTATACAATAAATGTATTAAAGACGCACTCCCAGTGCCTTTATGAGTATTTTCTGTTTATCTTGTGTTAAAGATCCATTTTGATTTTTATAAAAAAAAGACATAAGAGATCATCAAAAGCACGAAAATTGAATCTGTTGGGTTTTTTTTCCGGGACACAAACTTTTCTTCGTTTAGTTATATTTAGTTTTTTTAATTAAAATTATAAATCTGTCTGTAGAAATATAGTTAGCCTAATGATAAACATACATCTTTATGTTCATAAATTAATCAATAAAAACACAAAATATTACGTCATCAGTTGCTCTTAGAAGAATGTCACTATTAAATACATGAATAAATATCTTCACTGATTATATGTACATTTTTTTAACCCCTGACCAGCAAATTATTTAATTTTAAGTTGCAAAATCCTTTCAGAATTCCCAACTTGTTTTTTCTTTTTAATAAAATCAACTTTTTATTGTTGCTGATGAGCCACAATTAGGTTTGTTTGAGTGACGGTTTAATGTCTTATCACTGATGCTGCAATCACATCATCAGTCTGCATCACGTGGGATGTTTGTCTTTCTTGGTCTACGATTCTTCTTTAGCAGTAAATAGTATCTGTGTTTCTTTGAATTTGACTGGTTTGACAGGGAGGACTTCAGCTCAGCACTTTTGTCCTCACAAGAAAAGCCCTGTGTGATGATAAGAATCCTATTCAAATAAAGCACCGGGTCATAAAAGCTCAGCACTGGAGTGATTTCTGAGCACCCTCCACCAGCTCTGGCTGGGAAATCTTTGATTAACCCAAATAGATTTGAGCAAATGGATCATCACATCATCTTCGTCGCTGTGGACTGCTTTGAGTGACCATTCATATTTTAGTGAAACTAATCAGCAGCATTGTGCTGCTCCATTTCTTTTCCAATTCACTCCCCTCTAAATTAAACAAAAGATGCTGGAAATGTTCTGTCATTGTTATTCATAGTTAAAAATTTGTTAAACTCTGATGTGATTGGACTGTTGAAAATTATAGGAGAGTATAAAATAAGAGTTCAGAATATAGGAACTAATATTAAGGCTGGGCAGAATAGATTAAATTATATTTAAAAAAAGACAAAGAAGCTTATATTTATATGTACAGCATTAGATGCATGGAATAATGCGTCAATAGCTGTCAGGATCTGGGTTTGTTAGTTTTATTTATAACTTTTTGTGTTTTATGGTTAGTTTTATTTAATGTTTTCATTCTTTCAGCTTCCTTGTGTTTCTTTGCACCATCGTTCTCTCCCTCAGTCAGTTTGCCACGCCCACTCTCACCTGTTTTCCATCAGCTGTCTCCACTTCCTCATCAGACCGTCTTCTCCTTCACATCCACAGTGACATTGTTGGCTTAATGCCACGGTTCTCCTTGTGGTCCTTTTGATTCCCTCAAGAAGTTTTGTAATTTTTGCCGCACACCAGTTTATTTTTTATTTTTTATTATAATAAAAAAAATGAGTTTCACATCCCAGTCTGCATTCTGTGTCCAAACCTCCTGCCGCTGTGGCAAAATCAGCATTTATTGGTTCAAACCATTTCTTCATGTTCTCCATCTTTTAACTTCTATAGAATGATGGCTGTGTTGATACGTTGCTGCAACATTGCTGCAACGGCAGATGCATCACTACGCCCTGCGCAAGCAGTAAACTCACTTTAACAGTAAATTACTCCTTTCCACAATAATCTCTGGTAAAAATAAGACTGCCTAAAACAATGGTTTAATAATTACAAAACTAGATTGCAGGAGTCTGCAGATAAAAATTGTCACCTAATAAAATTGACCACAAAGATTTGTAGCAACATAACAGCATCAATAACTTCTGTAATCCACTTAGTCCTCCTGTCATTTAATGTGCGCCTCTTAATTAATGCTGCAAAACCTTGTTAAGCAATTTGTTTACCGTTCTTTTTACATTTTAACGTGTCTAAGCCTATTAATTGTGTAAAGTTTGCAGAGATTTCTGCACCAATATCCGGAGCCTCCCAGAGGTCTTTATTATGTGAGCAGCTCGAGTTTTATTTTTTTGTTTTGTTTCATCCAGCAGTCCGGCCTTTCCTCCTCTGCATTGGGACTATTGACATTTTGCAGCATCGGGTCTCCTTCCTCACAGTCAGGGACAAAGTGGGTGGCAGAGGTGATGAGGTGCAGCAGCTTCTCAGACGCACTTGAAGCAGTTCAGACGTGCACAAACGTGAACTTCCATAATGATTTTTAAGTGTTCCAAGCGTTTTTTCCTCCTAAGAAACCGTCAGATTGTTTCTGTCAACAAACAACTAAAATGTACAATAAGAGCTGAATGACTTTACAAGGAACTGATCAAAAATCTAAACTTTTATTTGTTTTATATAAACTCAAAGCATTCCATGAGTACACACGGGAGGCATTTTAACTACAAGTTCTGAAGCGGCCTGCGTTTTCTTTTCCATTTACCTGATTTGTTTTTTTATTAGGTGTGGCAGTGTGGGGGGAGCGTCGAGGTCCTGCCCTGCGCTCGCATCGCCCACATCGAGCGGGCTCACAAACCCTACACCGAGGACCTGACGTCGCATGTGCGGCGAAACGCCCTCCGGGTCGCAGAGGTTTGGATGGACGAGTTCAAAAGTCACGTGTACATGGCTTGGAATATTCCCATGGAGGTGAGTAACTGGGCCCCCAAATAATTATGCATCAAAATCCATGTTGTCAATTATTGACGTAGTCAAGGCAGCAATAACCTCATGCCACATATTCCACTTTACTCCTCATTTTTAGAGAATATTGCATATTTTATGGTTTTCTCTGAGAAAAATTAGAAAGGTGTTTTATTTATTTATTTATTTATTTTACACACAAAAAAACCATAAAAATATGGAAAAAATAATTTAAAAAATACTTTATATCTATAGTTAGGTCTGATGTTGAATGAATTTGATGCAATGGAAGTAGAATTATTGCTATATGTTGCATTTTTATTTGACTTTTATGAGGGGGGCCATTTTGGGCCAAAGAGAGTTAAAGTGCTGTGTTCATACCCATCTGCTCACAACAGACTCATGTTCAGGCTGCTGTTTAATACATGTATTATATTACATTATTATTGTTGAGTGTATATCTTGGTGCATATCTTAGATCCTTGCTTACTGTTTCTTTTTATACTTTATAGTTTTACTATTTTGGGTGTACAGTAACTGGAACCTTGAGTACAGTACACAATTCCGTTCCACCTCATGTACCACATGTGATGCGAATGGCACTAAAGAACTTTGACCCTTACATGTATAGTCTTCTCAATATGTCAATGATATACATGGAAGATATTTATTTTCCTAACAGTGTAATATTGGTGTCACACAAATGTAATTTAGTGGCTTTGTGTGTGTGCGTGCGTGCGTGCGTGCGTGTGTGTGTGTGTTGGAGGTTAAAAGGTCGATGCAGATCTTATATAGCAAGTATCTTGAGCTCTTGCCAATAAAGATTCCTACGATATTTTTCATTTTCATCTTCTCTTGCTACCTCTTTATATTCAGTATTAATTTTTAAATATGTTCTCTTTGAGCAACAACAATTTGACATACATGGGATAAAAGTCGAGGTTTAAAATTCCCTTTATTGTCGTTCTAAATCATGATCAAGTAAGAAGTGTTGAATGTGATACGGATCTCTCTGAGTCAAGAGAAGCAACACCACTGAAACAAAAGTGAAACTGTTGTTTTTTAAACGGTGAAAATCTGTTTGTTTTATTAGTCATTTATTAGTTATTAGTCAGTTTATTAGTCAGTTCTTCAACTAAATGTGTAATCTTGATCTGTGACGTCCCGTATGAGCTGTCTGGTATGAAATTCTTGGAGTTTCACAGTTTAACGGATGACACAAACTGAACTAAATGGACTTTGTAAAACGATGTTGTGCTTGTGTGTCATTTCTCAGATGTCACATTTAAACTGAGTAAAAGCTTTAGTAAAAGAAACAAATCTTACAGATAAACACCAAAATCTTCTAAGCTTTAAACTGCATGAGATGCTTTAAAGCCTTAAACTTCAACTCTAATTGAGAAAACACCTTGAATGGGGCGTGAAACATCTTCACCTTCAGATAAATCCAGTTGTTTTTGTTTTTTTCTTATGATTTCCCATGACCCGGATATCTGAAAATCTTCTCAAACGTCACTGATGACAATATAATAAACTAGAATTATTTAGTTAGTCATAAATAGAAACTTTTGCCCCGTCTTGAATATGTAAAACAGTTTTTATTTCCAGTGCAAAATCATAAAATATCATAAACCCGCTTCTCTAATCAGCAACCTACAGATCCCACCCGCCTAATTTAGGTGTCACCAGGTTCACCGTCGTCTGCTCGCTGCAAATTGCACATTTGTGTTGAAACAAGGCTCCCGACGCCCCTTAAGGACCCGCACGAAATGATTTTCTTGTCATTTACAGATTGGCCTGGATTAGATACGTGCTCGTGAATATATAAATTCTTAAAATGGTTCAATAAAATGGTCTAAATGGAAAAATTATTAGTTAAAAGATTCGTCCTAAAGGCTGACAGTGACATTTCGAGAGATGACTTGAGAAAGGAAATTAGATTAGATCTGTGACTCGGGTGCAAAATAATTAATAATGCAGAAAAACTAAAAAGTAATACAAAGATGTGAGATATAGATAATTCATTTTATAAGAATCTCTGTGTTTGGGTTTATTTGGAAATTACAACATATTTGCCGTGTCAACATCTTGTTTAGTAAGTCTGTAAAATCCCTCTGTCGTGTTTCTGGAGCTGAATTTTGTTTCATACAATTTTTTTTTAATCTTTATATGGATTTAACTGAATTTGAAAAATGCTACAGCTATATGACAAATTTAGCATCCCTCGAAGGCGAACTTAAATGTTTGCTTATTGGGGTTATTTTTTCTTGTCCTGCATAATTTGTTTGGATATGTAAATTCACATTATAAATAGATGAAATGAACATCTGCAGGCGATTCATTCAGTCAATAATGAGGCCGCTAACAGAGGCTGTAGTCAACGAGCGTGAAATTTAGCTTTTAGCCTCATAAATTTACTGCACGGAAACATCAGCAGGTTTAAATGAGAGCGTAAAGATCTGCGGTGTTCATCTGAAGTTTGCCCTCTGAGTTCATATTTGGAGCTTTTTAAGCTGAGAGCTTCACTTACGCACTTCAGCTCTTTAGTAGATTAGACACAGGACACAGACGGGAACAAGCAACGATAACTTCACAATAAGTCATGAAATTTAAAAGTATTGCAGCTCAAACCAAACTTGTGAAATATAAATTAGTGTAAAGATTAGCTTAGTTGAAGAAGTTCTGTGATTCGTTCATTCAACTTTTATTTCTACAGTTTCGTCTCATTGAGTCACGAGGACTCATTTACAAGAGAGACCTGTTTTAGACAGACACCATATAAAGTACGACAATAATTCAGCAAAATAAACAATTAAAATCAAATTAAAGTAGTTACAAACACAGTCAAATCAAGGTGTGTATATTTATGCTCTTACCATTTTTCATACTGCAAATAAGTCACAGGAAAACTAAAAACATTATTAAGCTGCAAAAGTGAAAGAAACGTGCGGCACGTAAAAAATAAAACTAAAAACAGGAGGCTGGCACTGACGCGGTGGCTGAGTCCACCGGCTGAGTCC
This sequence comes from Nematolebias whitei, assembly GCF_014905685.2. Classification (NCBI taxonomy): domain Eukaryota; kingdom Metazoa; phylum Chordata; class Actinopteri; order Cyprinodontiformes; family Rivulidae; genus Nematolebias; species Nematolebias whitei. The sequence continues at coordinate 4,287,164 of NC_056499.1, read as the reverse complement.
ACCGGCTGAGTCCACCGGCTGGGTCCAGCAGCTGAGTCCAGCAGCTGGGTTCAGCAGCTGGGTTCAGCAGCTGGGTCCAGCAGCTGG
>NC_056499.1:4271383-4286677 GCF_014905685.2 Nematolebias whitei | reverse complement strand
GTCCAGCAGCTGGGTCCAGCAGCTGGGTTCAGTAGCTGGGTCCAGCAGCTGGGTCCAGCAGCTGGGTTCAGTAGCTGGGTCCAGCAGCTGGGTCCAGCAGCTGGGTTCAGTAGCTGGGTCCAGCATCTGGGTCCAGCAGCTGGATGGGTCCAGTCCAGTTAAGCTTCAGGTGGGTCGCTGGCAATAAGTCATCTGGACTTTTTTTTTTTACCTCATTCAACCAGCCGGTCAGCGTGCAGCTGTTGATCCAAATTGGATCGTCAGCCACGCTCATCCACTGACGCAATCAAAAGCCCGACACCAACCTGTCCCTCCCATTCAGCAATTCGGTTCAGGTGCTGGCCCGGGTTAGGTATGACATCTCTAGCCACTGCCTGGTGACACAATCATGTGACTGCGACTAGTTGACGTGAAATTTAAAAACCCGCGAGATGTCTTAGTGAACTCGTTGATTCAAACCCTAATGTATGTATGTATGTGTATATACCGGTGTATGTATACACACATGCATATGTATGTATGTATATGCACAGGCCACAGGCGTGTATGTATGTATGTGTGTGTGTGTGTGGGGGGGGGGGTCTCAATAACTTCTCTTTAAGTAATGACAAAGGTCATAAACTGTTTGTGCTTTCGACAGCATCCTTCTGCTTCGCATCACGAGGGACTTCGTAGTGAAATAAAAAACACAAACCTTCAGAAAATGCTTTTTCTCAGAATATACAGTGGGCAGACTGACTTTGCTGAAACTCATTGGTTAAAATAAAAAGCAGTCAAGTTTTAGCTAAATGCTAACGGAACCACGAGCTAAAAGTAGTAAAATTCTGTCTGCAAGCCATAAAGTACATGAAGGCTAGCTAAAGGCTAGTTAAATGTAGCAAAATGACAGTTTGAGAAACTAAAAGCAGCAAAATGTCAGTTAAAAGCTAAAGTAGCAGAATAGCAGCTGAGAACTGAAAGTAGCTCAAAAAGAAAAGTAGAAGGAATATCTGTTGGAGGAGATTTTATACAGAGCGTTTTTAGGAGATCTCATTCAATCATGTTAAATGTTGAAAATACTAAAAGTTACAAAACTCAAACGCCGTAGCATCATTTCATAAATGAGCTGAACAATTTCATTTATCAATAGCTAAAATAGCACAAAGTGTGCAGTAAGAAGTTGGGCTGCAAAAAATGTTTGATAAAAACAGGAAACGGTGTTAACTCTGAATCACCGCTCACACTTACTTCTTCATGACCACTTTTACAGTTTCACTCTTCACAGATACTTTTTGTTTCTTTGTGTGTGTGTATGTGTGTGTGTGTATGTGTGACTTCTGTGTAACATGTTGCCTGTTTCAGGACTCAGGGATTGATATCGGCGATATCTCTGAGAGGAAGGCTCTGAGGAAGAGGCTGCAGTGTAAAACGTTCCGCTGGTACCTGGTGAACATCTACCCCGAGATGAGGATGTACAGCGACACCATCGCCTACGGAGTAGTAAGCTGCTGTCGTCTTCTCCATCACGTGTTCAGTTCCATATCTGCAAAATAAGCAGAACACAACTAGAACAGATCGTTTAAATCCCTCGTAATGAGATGTAGAAGGATGCTGTCAAAAGCACAAACAGTTTATGTCCTTTTTCATTACTTAAAGAGAAGTTATTGAGAGACTTTTTTTTCCATTTTCATTAAATTTTTGTTCTTGGCCTAGATACAGAGATAAATTAGTTGAAGCTTACATAATGATATGTATATTACGTTCCTCTGGAGAGCTTTGCAGCAAGATCTGCCAGGAAAACTGACAGCCAGCAGGGCAGGCTGGCAGCACTTCTAGTTGTTCTCAAACAGCCTGATTTCCACAGTCCTCCCACCTTGCATCATCATGATGTGCTCTAATAGAGAGTGGCACACAGACCTCACTGTGACAGCACAGCTTTTTCTGTTTGTGGACATTTATTTTCCTTTCACAAGCTAACAGAGATTAAACTCACACAGTAAACACAGATATAGGCAGGGTTATGTTCGTTGCTCAGCGTCAGTCGACCTTATTCTACATTTGTTTCATGCATTTCATGATTTGTCCTGTAAGGATGCCTCAAGGATTCATTTTATACAGCAGAGTGTCAGCCTTGGTTAATGTAACAAAAGTAAGTTTTACTAAAAACCATAAAGCCTTATTAGTAAAACTTTATTTTTAGAGTAGTCCCTCGCTACTTCGGTTCCTTTTCGTGGACTTGCTCTATCGCGGTTTTTCAAAGTAAGATTGGACATGACACACTGATTGATGGAGGAGCCACACGATCGGCAGGGATTTTTTAATTCTAAATAAAATATTTTAAATTATTTAGCCCCTGTGTGCAGCCCTCCTGATTCATGCTCAGTAATCCAGGGCGGACTCCAGACTTATGTTGGCCCACCTGACTAGACAAACAAGCACATATCAGGACCCACTGCCGTTTGCTTATCAGCGTGGACTTGGAGTTGAAGATGCCATCATACACCTGCTTCAGCAAACTCACTGTCATGTAGAAAAGGCAGACAGCACCGTGAGAGTCATGTTCTTGGATTTCTCCAGTTTAACACAATCCAGCCTGATCTGCTTTGTCAGAAACTTCAGAAGACTCAGGTGGAGGCTCAACCATCACCTGGATCAAAGACTACCAGACAGACAGACCACAGTTTGTGAGACTGAAGTGTTGTGTGTCTAACCAGGTGGTCCGTAGCTCAGGAGCACCACAGGGAACCGTACTCTCACCATTTCTTTTCACTCTGTACACCTCAGATTTCCAGTACAAAACAGACTCCTGTCATCTGCAGAAATATTCAGATGACTCTGCAGTGGTCGGGTGGATCAGAGGTGGACAAGAAGCTGAGTACAGGGAACTGGTGGACCGCTTTGTGGCATGGTGTGGAAACAATCATCTCATCTTGAATGTGAACAAAACAAAGGAGATGATTGTAGATTCCAGGAGAAACAGGAGCAGGTCCTACCCTATTTCCATCATGGGAGAAGAAGTGGAGGTGGTGGAGAAGTATAAATACCTTGGGGTTCACCTGGACATCAGACTGGACTGGAGATGCAACAGTGAAGCGTCTACAAGAAGGGACAGAGCAGACTGTACTTCTTGAGGAAGCTGAAGTCCTTCAGTGTTTGCAGCAAGATGCTGCATATCTTCTATAAGTCTGTTGTAGAGAGCGCTGTCTCTTCTGTCATCATCTGCTGAGGGAGCAGCACCAGAGCAAGTGACTTCAAAAAGATCAACAAGCTCATAAGGAAGGCTGGCTCAGTTCTGGGGACTCCTCTAGAACCTTTGGAGATGATTGTTCAAAGAAGGATTCTTCATAAAATGAAGAACATTATAAACAACCCTCAGCATCCTCTTCATCAGACTGTCATACAACAACAGAATGTCATACAACAACAGAGTGTCTTCAGTCAGAGGCTTCTTCAGATGTGCTGCAACGCTACAAGAGATCCTTCCTGCCACAGCCATCAGCGTCTAGAACAACTCTTTAATGAAACCAGGATGATGAGTAACCACAACATTTAATTTCCCTCTGAGATTAATAAAGTATTTTTGAATTGAATTGAATTGAAGAAACCACCGAGCACCATCAAACTGGTTGACCCACTATGTGAAGGTGCTACTTATGGGACTGAGTTTGTTGCAGCTCCTTGGACTGAAGAAGTCCTTTGGATGAAAGACAAAACCTTTCAACAAAAAGAAACCCTCCAGAGGGCCTGAGTCAACTTTGTTGGCATCGTCTTTAGTTTTTGTTGCATCAATGCTGCGTCCACATAATTTATTCAAATGATCAAACTGCAACAGAAGTGAAACGTGGCTCTGGATGCTGCAGCACTGTGTTCACAGGTATCAGTCAGTGCTACATGTTTTTTTATGTTCTCAGCACTTGAAATGTTTAGAGGTGAGCTGTTGGCAGAACAATGAGCTACCTGCAGCTTTACTGATCATCAGACAGAAGTAGACATCTCCAGAGCCAGTAGGGAGCTGGAATTATTCCCAGCTGTGTATTTTTCTGATGCTCCATGTTTGTATAATTCTCCCCTCATACAAACTAGCATCCCTGCGGCTCCCTACGGTGCACTTTGTACCTCGCCATCAGGCAGACCTTTGTCATGACGAGCACGAATAACCCTCTGGGCCTGAAAGACTGAGTCATGTTTGTGAAGCGTAAAACTTCCATTAGCATTTTTATAAAACAAAGTGACTTTAAGCAGATTCAGATGATGTTTTACATCAAACTCCCTCATGGTGTTTGCTTTATTCTTTATGCAGTGAAAACCAGGTTGTCCCTGGGATGAGGTGGTTACTGGGGGCGTAAACAGCTTTCTTCTAACTTGTGTTGTTGTTGGCACGTCCAAACTCAAACAGTGTTGAATACATTTTCTTAACAAAATCCAGCGAAGCCGCAAGCAGCGCTCAGTGTTTGGATTCTGATTCCTCCTCGCTGGCCTCGACACGATGCGCTGCAGGGACCAGGAGAGCTGACGGATGAAATATCACTCTGACGATTGATTATCTGCAAACTAGACACCACCCGTAATCACAAACAATCTGTTTTCAATATTCTGTTTGAAGCCAATACTTTTATGAACCCATTCTTTACTAGTAGATTGGCCTCACTGATAAATGAGTGTGACAAATATTTGATTGAACACTGTCACCGTATTGATCCTGCCTCTAAAAAAATCATATTTTTTATGTCTGTTTCTTTTTCTCAGTTAAAAAACTCCCTGAAGAGCGAACTGTGTTTGGATCAGGGACCGGACAACGACAACGTCCCCATCCTGTATCTCTGTCACGGGATGACACCACAGGTTAGACACTTATTAAATCTCTGTCTCTGCGCTGCTGCTGCATTTCACCTCTTTATTTTATTTCCTTTGTGGCCTTAACCTAATTTTATTTTTTCTATACTCACAAAAACAACCCTTCTTTGATGTTAAGTAGTTTTACCTAAATAATCCAATCTACTTCTCTTCGCCGCTGTAAAGATGCAAACTGATTCTGAAAAATACTTTAAACTAAAACAGCATGTTATAATCTTTGTTGTCTTCATGTCAACTATTTGAATTGTCCGTGTGCAGTTGTGCCTTTCTCACCAAAATAACTCATGAATTACTCTGTTTTAAGTAATTATTGGATGTCCATTTACAACAGATGAACTTTTACTGTCAACTTTCTTCAAGATGGCTGCCACAGTCAGCTGATGAAGACCTTCATTTAAAATTTTCCTATTACCTACTTGGAGTCAAGTCTGTTTGTTAGCAAAATATTTTATGAAACACTGAACTGATTAATGAAGCGTTCAGGAAATAATCAGAGGATAGACGTCTACAAGTCGCTGCCTTTTAAAGCCAAATCACTTCAAGACGGCCACAGCCGACCTTAAGATTTAGTTTGGTTTTAGCTGAGCATCTTTTCTAACATCCTCCAAGTGCAAAGTCTTGGTTTCAAGCATTGACATCAACTCTGAGTCTGTTAGCAAAATATCCCAAAACCATTGGATGAACTTTGTTGGAACTTTAAGAGAATAATCTATTGTTAACTCTGTCATTTTCACAGATATTGACCTAAACTTTTTTTATTGTACTCTATTAATCCCCAATGGTGAAATTATTTGAATTATTAATTCCTTTGGAGAATTGTCAAATGATGTACTTTCCTAAAAGGGTGCAGAAGACTGTTGAAGATGACAACTGTTTACAACATTCCGAAGTTCATGCTCATCAATCCAGGTAAAAATCCAAGAATGTTCAGTCAGGACATCTGGGTGATTTATCTTTTATTTTTTGCTGAGAAGAGTTGCAACTAGTGTTTACAACATTATCCAACATTTTTCAGTCAGGTCATCTGGACAGTTTCTTTTTTTTTTTTTTTTTTGTGCTTAAACATTTCACATTCGATCCAGAAGGCTTCATCAGCCAAGGAAACACACAACACAAAACGGATTCTTCCCCCAACAGCTTACTCCAACGTGGAACAAACCAGCAACATTATCTTACGGTGGCCGTGAGGTGTAAAGGAACAACCTTTGAAAGAAACACAACAAAAACAACATAAACGCAACAACATTTGAAAAAACTGTATTACATTTAGCCAAAGCAGAAATGGCCAAAGAGGAAGTGACAAAAGCGGAAGTGGACAAAGCAGAAGTTGCCAAAGCAGAAGTGGACAAAGCGGAAGTGGCCAAAGCGGAAGTGGCTGAAGTGGCCAAAGCAGAAGTGGCCAAAGCAGAAGTGGCCAAAGTAGAAGTGGCCAAAGCAGGAGTGGCCAGGATCACATTTGAAAAAAACAGAATTACATTTGAAAAAACGAAAATATATTTGAAAAAAATTAGAATTATATTAAGCCAAACCAGAAGTGGTGTGTGTACTTTACATTGTTCTGTTCTGTTTTATGTTGTTAATAAAATTTTAAAAAACAATAATAAAACACTAAAACAAAAAGCCCACCACTTCCGCTTCAGCCACTTCTGCTTTGGTTTAATGTAATTCTGTTTTTTCAAATATAATTCTGTTTTTCTCAAAAATAATTCCTTGTTTTTCAAATGTTCATTTACACCGTAGGGCCACCGAACTATCTGCAGCTTGTATTAGTTCTCATTTCTCAGTGTCTTAAACTCTCTGAACTGCTCAGTCTGGGTAGTTTTCAACCGAAGTAACCAAGAGTTTAAGTGTCTTCAAATGTTTGCACAGCGTGATAATCATTTATTCTCTCCTGCCTCTTCCAGCTCTTATTGATCGCTCCGTCCCATCGTGTCGGGGCAGATTGCTTTCAGAGACGGCTGTTGTGACACAGATCTCCCATCGTTTCTCTTAATTTAAATGACTCTGCTTGATGCGTTTCACTTTCATTACACATGGATCGATCACAACAAGTCTGTAAAAACTAAAAGATGATACGAAGGAATCACTTTTTATTTTATTTTTTTTTTAAGTATGCATTTCCCCCTAATTGATGCAAGCCACTTTGATAAGTAAATAATTTTCAAATGCTCAAAATATAGTTATGTGCAATAATACGAACATAAGAGTTAGTAAAGTTAAAAATCTCCTCTACGGGAAAGTGTTGCTCTGTTCCATCTTTGTGATTTAGTGTTGCATTTATGAGAGGAATTAATCCGTGTGTTGACACGAATGAAACAAACGTTAAAAAAAAAAAAGGCTATGCAAATGTTAGCTGTCAGTCAAAATGTCAGCTGCTTCTCTTTGATCTAAATTAGGGGAAGCTATAGATTTTGTGCTTGGGGTGTTGTAAATGAAGCAAAGACACTTAAAAAAAAAAAAGAAGAATATTTCCAAGCTTCCATTTCCAACGTGCTGTCAGCAAACACGCAGAATAACAGCTCAGCACAGACGATCAAAAAAACCAGACTGACAATAAGGCAACAACAAAAATCTTCATCACACGCTCTGGCAGCTTGAGCCGCTCCAAAAATGAGCAGCGTTAAACCAAATGAGGCAAAAAATAATAATAACCAGGAGGTTAAGATAAAACAGATTGTTTTAAAATACTTATAATTATATCTGTGCCAAGGAAGTGGGAGGCGGTTTGGGCAGAGATCTACAGTTAAGATGAGTCTAAAGAAGCATCTAATAATAAATATTAGCAGAAAAATAATGCTTTCTATATTTTGTTTTGATCATTTTAATCAAGGACATTTTTAGCGATGCTACAACAGGAAACAGAATATATTTTTTCATGTTTTTTACATTTATACCATTTTTATAAGACTCATTTGAATTTTGCTAATACATCATATTTAGGTTTTCTTTTTGTACATTTTCAAACCTGCACTCGCAAAAGGAACAGTTAATGTTTTTTGCTTTTATAGAAGCAACTATGTGAGAAAAAAAAGCAATAGGATTGAAGGTTCCCTTTTTATGTGAGATTGTATGTAAAAGTTATGAACAAATATCTTACCTGTTGTAGATGGCTCTTTGAATATTCTCACTTTGGAGAAACAGAGTTTCGTTCTGATCATCTTGATGAGCTAACGGCTCGTCTGAGCTGGACCAAGAATAAAGTGGAACGCTGCCATTTTGAAATAACTCCTGTTTAAAAAAATGTTAGCAGCATCAGCTAACTTTAACGTATAAACCTTCACGTTACTGTAAATGCCACATTACACAAATATTTATATCAAGTTTTGTGATTTTTGTGACCACAAATGGCAGCAGCAGCCATGACAGGAATATTATATTTCACCCAGAAAAACTGCATTCAAAGATCTGACGGTGAAATAAATGTTCACGAAAATGTTTTTGCATGAAACACTTTTCAAACTTTTGCAGCGGGAGTTGTTTAAGATGATAGTTTATTTTGGTCTTGACCCTGCTGGAACTGTTCGCTTGTCAGTCAGAATTAAACTGTTCTTCAAACTGAGGCCAGTCAAAGAGCGTTCTACAACAGGTAAGATATTGATCATTCTTAACCCTTCCACAGATTCGCACATCAAAAGATCTGAACTAACCCTTTAAGTAAAACTACTGATTCATTCATTCAGTGTTTCTGAAATTAAATGAAACACAGAACAAAGGAAGCAAATCTTTTTTTGTTTTAAAGCTGTTTGAGGTGTAGGTGTGGAGCTGATTAAACTTTTTTGTTGTTGTTGCACAATAATTAAAGTCCAGTTGTTGTTGTGGGCGCTGTGCCCTCACAGCAGGTCATCAGAAAATCGTTCAGGTCATAAAATGACGAGTGAGAGAGAAAAGAAGAAAAGAAAGAACATTGAAATAAATGAGTTACTTTTTCTGCTTTTTAATTACATATTGTTGTTGTTGTAACTATTTGTAATATCTCATTAAAATTGATCCCAAAACAAAGTTTTTAGGAGACATTTTGACATAAATGGAGCTGTGGAAATAAGATATAATATCATATGGAAAATGTAAAACCACAATGTTTTTAGACATTCAGTAAATTACTTTCCGGTTCTGTAAGAGTCGCAAATGAGCAACTTAATTTTATTCAGTACATGGTAAATAATGTAGCTTTTTCACTCTTTATTGTTAATTGTTTCGTGGCACTACACCAAACTGAGCTCAGCTGTGTGCCAGTAAATACATTACATGCTTCTTCTTTGTTTTTGAGAACATTTTGCAGAATTTTTTGTTTCATCAAAGCAAACAATTGCCCCTTAAAAGAAAAACTGCTGAGAATTGTTTTATCAGAGAGAGCGAGCACAGTTATGTAGGTTTTCTCCCCAAGCCTGCATTAATAATGAGCTTATTTGCATTGCCTGGTCTTCCCTTGTTATATATTCACACAAGAAGTGGTATAAATATGCACTTTTAGCCTATATGAGCATCAGCCGCATGGATTTCTTTTTTTAATTCTTAAAGAAAGCCCAAAGGCCTGCCTCATTTACTGCACAGTTAAGCACCTGTGAGGACATGTACAGCTCTGGGTGACTGATCAGCTAAATGTCAGCGGCAGCCGCCTGAGCCAGCAGCGCAGCATTACACAGTTGTTTATTTTAGGATGTTGTTTCTTTCAGAACGTGTACTACACCAGTACGCAGCAGTTCCACGTCGGGCTCCTCAGTCCCACCGTCGATGATGACGACAACAAGTGCCTGGTGGATGTGAACGGCAGGCCTCGCCTCATTGAGTGTAGCTACGCCGCAGCCAAACGCATGAAGCTCCACTGGCTCTTTACTCAGGTGACACAAACAACAACAAATAAACAGAATGTTGGTGTCCAGCCTTCTCTCGAGACTCCACTTCCAGCTGTTTGTGATAGTTAAAGTGTTTTTTAAAACTTGGTTTTGAATTTGTACCTTCTTGAAAGCGTCAAGTCCATTTATTTTCTGCATCTTATTTTATAAAGTTTTATTCTAGTTCACTTTAAAAGGCCACTTGCTCACATTAACAACTTAAACGTTTTGTTCTTAGAGAACTTTTAGTTTATTTTGCTGTCGGTGCAGCTCTAATCCAAGACTTTTATTGTCACATTTGTAGAAAATCTAATGTGTCACAAAGGACCAGTCACTCTTCACACCTCTTCAAAACCTCTCACCTTTAATGTGATCTCACTCATCTGCTGTCGTCTGGTCACACAGCTGTGGTGGGGTGTAGAAGAGACGACCCGGAGAAACAGTAAAGGGAATCTGTGGAGTGATGATGCAGTAATTTCCCCCTGGGATTAATAAAGTGTCTGTCTGTCTGTCTGTCTGTCTGTCTGTCTGTCTGTCTGTCTAACTAATGTGGCCAACACCAAGGTGATGATGGGGATTCTTTAGAGAAAATTTCAGACCACGACGACCATATTTTCGGTGTATAAGTCACAGTTTTTATTTTTCATAGATTTGTCAGTCCTGCGACTTATATACGTTGTTTTTTTCCATATTCATAACAAATTTTTTGACTGACGCTTTAAATTTCGTAGAATTGCAACAATGAGTTCTCCCATGCACGCTTGCTTCAATTGGCTGGTTGCAGGCGGAGGAATGATGCTGGAGAGCCAGCAGCTCCGGCCACGACGGACGGATGGATGGACAGACGGACGGATGGATGGATGGATGGATGGATGGATGGATGGATGGATGGATAGATGACACCGCACTACCCAGGCAGAATTAAGCTATTTTGACCATTAAATAAACGCATAATAAACGCATAATAAACACATAATAAACGCATAATAAACGCATAATAAACGCATAATAAATGCATAATAAACGCATAATAAATGCATAACAAATGCATAATAAATGCATAATAAACACGACTTATACGACGAAAGGACTTGCATGTTTTTTCCTCTTCGTGATTTTTTTTTTTTTTTTTACTTATACGCTGGAAAATACGGTATATGACCAATTTAAACCTCTGACCAACTAACATTTTGTGTAGCTTGTTAAGAACAATATACTTTGACGTACATTTACTTCCTTCACGCTGGACAACTACCTTACTACACTGTCCATCACCTACACAACAAATTACAATGTAGCTGGATCACAGTAAACTTGGCCAACCAGGACGATCATGAGGTGCTATACTTTTAGTTCTCTCCAAACAGATGTTTTCCTGTTTTCTGCATCCCAGACACTCTGCAGGTCTCTCAGCATGCTCCACACACCTACACTGGCATGAATATAACAAACTGCAGCAGAATGCAGCCATGGGTCTCACATCTGTTGTTTCAGTAATCTTGTTATCATTCTGGTTGTAGCCTGGACATCAGACCAGCATGGCCAGTCCTGCTTCAAATTTTTGATGACACAGACCATGTACTATGGATATCCTGCACCACTTCATCCAGACGTCATTGAGCAAACTGTCCCACCACCTTCATGACTCCCCATAGGTTCATGACGCTCGCTCTACAACAGATTCACCCAGTTTGCTGTTAAAATTAACTTTTCAGGAAATTATTAACATTTTTCTCCATTTTGCTGCAGAACTGCTCATCTCAGTCTAATAAGAGATAATTCTGTTGCCTTTACAGCTTTATCTAAAAAGTATTAATACATAAATGATGCACATTCAGCCAGTTTGCTCTGCCTCTTTATTTATTAACCTTTATTTATTTAACCAGACAAATCCCACTGAGATCACAGATCTATGGGAGGCCTGGGCCTGAACATGCATGTTTTTGGTCTGTGGTAGGAAACTGGAGTACCCAAATCTTATCTCTCTGACTGCATTCAATTCATTCAACTTAAATCCTTTCATTCTCTGTCTCACCCCATCTCCACGGGTGTGCTCCAAGGCTCTGTCCTCGGAACCCTTCTTTTCATCATTTACCTTCTTCCTTTGTCACATCTTCTGCAAATTTGGTGTCCATGTCCACTGCTATGCAGATGACACAAAGCTCTACTTGTCAACGAAACCAAACTCCACCCACCCGCCCTTCATCCTCACCGACTGTCTCAGTGAGCTCAATCGTTGGTTTTCTAACAATTTCTTTCAACTAAACAGTGACAAAACAGAAATCATCCTTGTTGGTACCAAAAACTCTATTTCAAAATCAGAACGTCTTCTCATCCTCCTTAACAACTCTCTGCTATCCCCCTCGCCTCAGGTCAAGAGTCTCAGTGTCATCCTTGACACCACTCTCTCCTTCACTTCACACATCAACAATGTTGCCTATTTCCATCTCCGAAATATTGACCGTCTCCGCCCTTCTCTCACTCCCGACTCCACAGCCATCCTTGTTCAGTCTTTTGACTTCCCATATTCACTTCTGCAACTCACTTCTTTATGGCCTCACCAAATGGTCCAGAATGTCATCACTCAAACCTCCACCTATAACCACATCACTCCTGTCCTGCAGCAGCTCCACTGGCTCCCGGTTAAATTGCACATCGTCTTCAAAATTTTTCTTCTCACCTTCAAAGCTCTCCACAACCTTGCCCCTCCTTACTTATCTGACCTCCTACACATCTCCATCCCCTCTCGCTCTCAGATCCTCCTCTTCGCTGCACCTCCATGTACCCTCTGCCCACCTCTCCACCATGGGGAGCAGGGCCTTCACCTGCTCTGCCCCTCACCTCTGGAACTCTCTACCACCACACCTACGAAACACCACCTCTCTTTCTCTGTTCAAGACTGCTCTGAAAACACATCTCTTTAGACTAACTTATCCTCCTTAACTTTGTTTCATGTATTTTATATTTCAATTTATTCCTGCTGGTCTTTGCACTGTGTTTGTTTTTACACAATCTTATCTGATATGTTTCTTGCTGTAAAGTGTCCTTGGGTGTCCTGAAAGGCGCTTTTTAAATAAAATGATTATTATTACCAGGAGAAAATCCACGCAGCACGAGAAGAACATGCAAACTCCACACAGAAAGACCCCAGGTCCAACCAGGGATTGAACCCAGGACTTTCTTGCTGTGAGGCAACAGCGCTAACCACTGAGCCATTGTGCTGCCATTGTATGCATTGGACACATGAATCTTTTATGAACTGTTACTTTTTACTGTATGTCATGTTGAAATTTACTGTCTAGATATTATTTTAAGTTTTCGGACGTCCCTTGACTCTTGGGTCTTTTTCTTTTTTAGATTGCACCATCTGCCTTTTTTCACAGTTTATTGCTGCTGGTTTGACAAAAAAATTGTTTCATGAGATTAAAATAGATCTGTCTGTCAAGGTTTTAAAAAAACTAATTTTTTTGACCTTGTCACCACTGAACTGCTCTACAGTTTTATATAATCGTGTGCACAAAGTGTAAAGAGGTTTTTCATGCGCTGGCTCACATGTCACGTGTTTTCACACTGATCTTTATTTTAGTTCACTTTGCATAATTCAGCAAGTGCAAAGGAAGCCTATCAGCAAGGCTGAAGCACGTCGTGTTTCTGAAATGCTCCATCATTTCTTGACACAGTTGTGATTGCACATGTGCAAAGTGTCAAGCTCGGATGGAAATAGATCTCTTTGATGCAGAAGAAGCAATTTTAAGAAACGCTCTGCAAATAAGATTTAAAAAAAGTTTAATCCGTTCTTGCTTCACGTATCATACCATTCTGCACAAAACCTTGGTAGCTTCTTCATTTCATTTGCTCTCTGCAAAAACTTCAGTAAATCTGATTATCACATGCTTTGCTGTGTAAAAAATATATAACTAGAATAAAAGTATCAAAAAATGCCCAACTATTAGTCACAGAGTATGTTAGTGGGTGGAAATGTAGTTTGGTTTGCTTGTACGAGTTGTGTGTCTGTGTGGGTGTTGCCATTTTTACTCTCCACTTAAACAAAGTGTTCCATATAAGAGACAGAAAACTGAGACAAAATCCTATTGACTAAACTACAAAACTATGACATAATGTCTGCTCACACTCAGGAAACAATAGAGCAAAACATAATGTGAACATGGCTGCTCGTTTACAGTTATATATATATATATTTGCAGAGTTTAGTTTAACTTTGTTTCAGATCTGTAATAAACATTTTGTCTTTAATCTTGCAGGCAAAGAGTTCAGAAATTACATTAAACTTTTGAGTAATGGTTTAGGTTTTAAAAAAAAATCTCACATTTTAAATTCACCTTTCAAAAAGTTTTTTTTTTTTCTCATCTTCCTGAACTGTGTAATGAAATACTTCTGATCTTTGCAAAAGGGTTAAAAACGACTTTTCCTCTTACGTTTTGTAACGTCCGTCCATCCATAGACTTTCAGAAATCCCTCCTCCAGAGACACTTGGAAAGAGCAACTCCAAGAACAACTAACTACGGTGGCCCGGAGGTGTAAATGAACAACATTTGAAAAAACGGAATTACATTAAACCAAAGCAGAAGTGGCCAAAGTGGGGTCTGCGTACCATTTGTTCAGTTGTTTTTTTTTATTGAGAAGCCAAAATAAAATAAAATAAACACATGTTTCATTATTTATTTTCATGAGGGATTAAAATACAATACAGCCATGCTTTTTGCATTTTTCACTTTATCCTCACATCAAAAATCAAACATTTGTAAAATGCCCCGTGACATCATTTGATCTAGATTTTTATATTTCACCAACATGTGTGACCCGGAAAACGTCTTGATGGTCGATACATTATATGCACAGCAGAGGTTCCGCTTTGGCTTAATGTAATTCAGTTTTTTTGTTTTGTTTGTTTGTTTGTTTGTGTGGGTTTTTTTCAAATGTTGCTCATGAACATCTCAGGGCCACCGTAACAAACAGTTTATTTACAATGAGTGAATATCAGCAAATTTCTGCGACACTGCTGGAAGGGACTGGAACCCTGAAGAGCAAGGACAGGGGTTACTTTGAAGGTCTTGGTCCTGAGGGTGATTCAAGATATTATTTATATCTTACTGTTGGAGGAAAAGGTCATGATGAGGGTCTGGTAGTTCCAGGAATCATGAAGGAGAGCGTTCCAGGAAGGTTGCATCTATCGATGGGCAAGTAGTGGAAGGTGAGGAACAGCTGGAGTGGTCACAAGGAGGCTTAGGATGAAACCAGGAGGTCCAAGACACAGGAGGAACACAGGAGCAACACAGGAGGAACACAGGACAAACACAGGAGGAACACAGGACAAACACAGGAGGAACACAGGACGAACACAGGACGAACACAGGACGAACACAGGAGGAACACAGGATGAACACAGGACTAACACAGGACAAACACAGGATGAACACAGGAGGAACACAGGAGGAACACAGGACGAACACAGGACAATCACAGGAGGAACACAGGAGGAGCACAGGACGAACACAGGAGGAACACAGGACGAACACAGGAGGAACACAGGACGAACACAGGACAAACACAGGAGGAACACAGGAGGAGCACAGGACGAACACAGGAGGAACACAGGACAAACACAGGA
>NC_056499.1:4225334-4251383 GCF_014905685.2 Nematolebias whitei | reverse complement strand
CAACCTGGAGGAAAACACTGAAAACACTACACAAATACTTAAATCCCAATATATATATATCAGTATCTGGGGTTTTGTGTAGTGTTTTCAGTGTTTTCCTCCAGGTTGCTGAGTTCCAGGGTGGCACCGATATATGAGCAGCAGCTGGAGGTCATTCCACTGATTGGCTCCAGGAGTATAAAGGTCTTCAGATGAGCTCCATTCCCTGCATTACCTACCAACCAGTGCTCGTGCCTCCAGCCCTTATACCCTACCAAAGCATATCAGTGACTACTATAACTTTATACAGATTTACACAGATGCATCAAAAAAACATTAGAGAAAGTAGGAGAGGCATATATAATACCAGAATTCAGCGTAGAAGTAAGGCAAAGAATCACAAATGACGTATCAGTATACACGGGGAGATGTTGGCAGTGCAGTGGGTAGAAGAAACAAGACTGTTAAAATCTGTTCAGACTCGAGCTCAACACTCATCAGTTTGCAGAATAGTCATTCAGATAGCCGACCGGACATTTTACTAGAAATACAACAAACATCATTCAGAATACAAATGATGGGACTGACGGTGATATTTTTATGGAAACCAGCGCATATAGGGATCAGAGGGAATGAAGCAGCAGACAGGGCAGCAACACAGGATCAAGTCAACTTCATCCATCAGTAAATCAGAAGTAAGAACCATAGTGAAACAAAAACTAAAAGGACAATGGGAAGAAGAACACAAAGGAAGATGTTATGACAGAATTCAGAGACAAGTGGGAGAAATGAGAACAGGATGGAGGAACAGAAGATAAGAGATTAATAACCAGATTAAGATTTGGACACATTGGATTTAACAGCAATTCAAGCTGTGCTGCTCGCATGTTTTAATCATTTGCAGGAAATGGTTCAGTTTGGTGTCAGGTTTTGCAGTTTGTTGCAAAAAGATTTTTTTTTTTTAATTTGTAGAAAAAGTTCATAAATCAACTTATTATGCATTATTTGTTTCTGTTTTTTATTATGGATGGGCAGCGCCGTGGTGCAACTGGTAGAGCTGCTGCCTCTCAGCGAGCAGGTCCTTGGTTCAAACCCCGGTCTAGGGATGTTCTCTCCTTGCATGTGTGGGTTTTCTCCAGGTACTCCGGTTTCCTCCCACAGACCAAAAACATGCATGTTAGACTGATTGGTAACTCTGAATTGTCCCTAGGTGTGAGTGAGAGAGTGAATGGTTGTTTGTCTCTATGTGTCCCTGTGATGGACTTGCGACCCGTCCAGGGTGTCCCCCGCCCCTCGCACAGTGATTGCTGGACATGGGCACCAGCGACCCCCGTGACCCAAAATGGAATAAGCGAGTAAAGATAATGGATGGATGGATTTTGTTATTTTTCTTGGACATATTTTGTGACAAACTTTCATTACCAAAATGGAAAAAGTGTTGCTTTGTTTTACTTTGAGCATATTCTAATGTTCAAAGAGACTGAAATTCAAAATCTGTTTCAAAAGAAAATCTCAGAGGAGACGGAGCCTGTTGAAGAAAATTCAAACTGAGAGGAGCGCTGCAGCATCACGCCTTTATGATTTATATTTAGTGAAACAAAAGCAGAAAATGAAAAGGAACAAAGACAACAATAATTCTCACAATCACTCAACAAGAACGTGATACGATCTTCGAATGTGACGCCTTTTCTTACTCACCCTTCAGCTCCAAACTAATGTTTGCATTTCTATTTTTTCACTCCTACTGCTTCCGCCATGCTCTGATTTATCCGTGAGCCTAAATGTCCCCTCAGATTTACCCCCTCCTGATAAGCAAGCTTCAAATCCAGCAGGGAGAGGCAGATTCACTGAGAAAAGTTTATTTTGAAAATCACACATAAGAGTTCTCCAAAAATAAGTGTGTAGCATCTCAATAGGAGCGCAGCTTCTCACATTTACTGGGTCTGCTCTTTTTTGAAAAGTGTTCATGCATCACTTTGAGAAGGATAGGAGATGAAGTTGCATCGAGAATAAAGCTGGGCTTGAGACGTTTTGATTATTCCGTTGTTGAACAGAGCACAAATCAAATAAATAAATGTTCTTGAGGAGAGAAAAGCCTCGCATCATACTCGAGCAGCGGTGGCGTTTAGCAGATAGAAAGCCATCAAGGTGAGGTTCCTTTTCAGATCAGGCTAAATTTCTTTGAGCACCAGTCGTTTCATTTTCATTGACACTGATGTTAATTACATTTATGTTTGATTCTCTTACACTCATGTATCTGCTGCCACATTAAGCTTAAATGGTTCTAAACAGATCTTATTGTTCCATGTAGAGCACTTCGTTCTCAGACTGCGGTTCCTAGAGTTTCCAAAAGCAGACTGGGAGGAAGATCTTCCAGTTCTCAGGCTCCTCTCTTGTGGAACCAACTTCCAGTTTCTGTCCGTGAGGCTGACACATGGTCCAGTTTTAAGACTGGACTTGTCTTTCCTTTTAGATAAATCCTATAGTTAGGGTTGGCTTGGGTTTCCTGAGCTTTCCCTTAGTTATCATGATATAGGCTTCGACTGATGGATGATAAATTCACCTCATTTCTTCATTCTGCGGCAGGCTTTATTTACTCTACCTATTTTGTATTTCTATATTTTTATTTGTAATTAGTTTTATCTTAACTTGTTGTTGTTGTTTGTCTTCCCTCCTATAGAAGGTACACCTGGACCTGTCATTCTGTGTATCTGCCTCTCCTTCCTGTCCTGTCAAAGCAGATGGCCGCTCGTCCTGATCTGGTTCTGCTGGAGGTTTCTTCCTGTTAAATTGGAGTTTTTCCTTCCCACTGTCTCCTTTGTTCTTGCTCAGGATGAGAGACTGTGACAAAGTGAAGATTCAACACGATCTGCTGCTTTGTTACATAAATAACTTTTACTAATTAGCTTTTTATGTATGTGAATGTTCCTGTTCAGTGCTCTGAGCGACTTCTGTTGTGGCTTTGTGCTACAGAAATCAACTGAACTGAGTTGAAACTGAAACTCTAAATCAAAATATCACTCTGTACTCTAATTGTTGTTGTGCGTTTATGTAAACTGCAGACAATAAGATGTGGCGTTGTGAGTTTTTTGTCAAAGTAACTGGCTTGTTCAAAAATTGGCAGGTGGTTCGCTCCATGCTGTGGATTTTAAACAAAAAAACAAGTGATGAAATGATGAAAACACAAAGTTGCTGTAGCCTTGTTATTTCAAACCGCTTTATTTTAAGTCAAGTAGTAAAAGCAGATTAGACACTGAACAAGTGTTTGTTTTCATTTAAAGATGACGATGAACATTTTAAACACTATTTTAATATCTTTTGTTTGTGATTAGCACACAGTTAGCATCACAAACTGTTTGATTATCCACATCATAAAGACTGCCTACCATCCATCCATCCATCCATTTTCTTTACCCGCTTATTCCATTTTTGGGTCACGGGGGTCGCTGGTGCCCATGTCCAGCAATCACTGTGCGAGGGGCGGGGTACACCCTGGACGGGTCGCAAGTCCATCACAGGGCCACATAGAGACAAACGAGACAAACAACCATTCACTCTCTCACTCACACCTAGGGACAATTTTAGAGTTACCAATCAGCCTAACATGCATGTTTTTGGACTGTGGGAGGAAACCGGAGTACCCGGAGAAAACCCACGCATGCACGGAGAGAACATGCAAACTCCACCCAGAAGGCCCCTGGACCGGGGTTTGAACCAGGGACCTGTTCGCTGAGAGGCAGCAGCTCTACCAGTTGCGCCACCGTGCTGCCTGACTGCCTACCACCTCAGCTTTATTTATTTATTTTATTTTTTAATGAACAATTACAAATTAAGTTTCATTATAAGCAATAGTGGCAGATTGCTTAAAAAAAGGCAACTATTGTGACGTATTCAGCTTTACTGCTGAACGTCCTCCTCTCACTTGCAGGGACTGGAAGTTTTCTTCTTGGTTGTACTCTATGACACAGCTTCCTCCTCCTCTTTGTGATGTTTGATGTTTGCTTTATGACAAGTTGTCATCTTGCTTTTTCTTTTTCCACACTAAAATATCTACAAAGTAGGGCATGCTAAGCTAACGGACTGCTCGCTGTGAAGCAGGCAGGCTGCCTCCATGGCATGTACTGTATGTACGACCATTTACACCTTTAACGTTGAGAATCCTGGAAAACAAATGCTGCTTTTTTTAATTTTAATAACACTTATGTTCATTTTGGCTGAAAGCTTGAACTTAAAATGTAAAATTTATTTAGAGTCTGGATGAATTGTGGACATCATATCCAATCTGTGTGATAGGATGAGATTTGAGACCAGCACCATTGTTAGATTAGATCATTTCAGACTCCGCATGTAAATAGCATTTTAAATAAAAACAAGATGATAGTACTCCGTGATATGTTCAGCACAGTAGCCCAATGTGTCCACCATGTTCTGGATCCATCTAAATATGCCGAGTTCTTTATGTGCATGATTTAGTTTCTATGCACGCCCTTAATTATCACTAACAAGCTTTTCCAGCTGTTAATGAAAAAACATCTTTGTGAAAACATAAATAGATGCATTTTTAAATTGCAGACAGCAGCTTTATTTTACCTACAGTTTCTGTCTCTTTCTCTCGATGTCTAAAAGTGCAAACACTCACAGAATCTGACCACGATGGTGTGATGTCAGCGCTGTGACACGCCAACAACACACCAGTCCCTGAGAACGACTTCACATCCTGTCAAAGCGTGTGCCGTGCTATCTGAGCTCTGACGGAAGCGGCAGAGGCAGAATCTGAAGCTTTTGCTTGATAGTGAATAAAAGAGACACTAAATTTTCCTTCCATTACGGTGTCACCTTGAAGCCAACCCACAGAAACGGCTCTGATCTAAAGGATACAATAAGTTATTCGACAACCGCAAAGAATCCTTCCACCATAGATTCATTTAGGTCAAATAATGTTTGCCACTCGTTACGTTGGCGCAAGTTTCAGCAGCTCAACAAACATGGTGTTCTTCTTCCTGTACGTCGATGAGTAAATACCAGCAGTGTTTATTGATCTGACATGTGTCCAACTGAAACTCCACCAGTACACGTCCTCGCTCATGTAATATTCAGACTGAATAGAAACACGTGGTTCCTGAATCTGTAATCACACAAATATAATCCAAACTGTACATACGCTAAGCAATTTAAACATTGGTGTCAAGTTCTCATTACGCTTTTGATTAGCAATTTATTTTGAGGGCGGGACAGTGGCGCAGTTAAAGCTGCCGCTTCTCGGCGAGGAGGTTGTAGGATCGAATCCTGGCCAGGCGGTCTTTCTGGGTGGAATTTGTATTTTCTCTCCGTGCATGTGTGGGTTTTTTCCAGGTACTCCAGTTTCCTCCCACAGACCAAAAACATGCATGTTAGACTGATAACTCTAAATCGTCCCTAGGTGAGAGAGAGAGAGTGTGTAAATGGTGGTTTGTCTCTATGTGTCCCTGTGATGAACTGGAGACCTGTCCAGGGTGTCCCCCCACCTCTTGCACAGTGGCTGCTGGATATGGGCACCAGTGACCCCCTGCAACCTGAAAAGGAAGAAGCAAGTTGGATGGATGGATGGATGGATGGATGGATGGATGGATGGATGGATGGATGGATGGATGGAAATGAGATGTGATTCCAGTGGGTAACTATGTTTTGCATTGAAAAATAGAAAAAATAGAGAGAACAATACTGAACCTTGACGTTTTCTTAGTTGGACAATGAAAATGTTGCTGAATTTTAAGGGAACTGTGACATCACTTGTTCGGTGCAGAATGAGCTGATGGAGTCTAGTCTTTGTATTAAATGCTGTTCGACAGTCTATAACTTTGACCACACATTGACTAAGAACATGAATTTATTTAAAATGAACCAGGTGGACATGTTGACATTTTACAAATATTGGACACAAACTAAAAATGTACCACCTAAAAATGTACCACCAAGGACGTCAGAAGCATCCGTAATGTGGGGGGATACAATGATGTGTGTGTGTGTGCGTGCACGTAAAAAAATGCACACTATGTTGTGTGCCTGCCTTATTACTGAATTAGGCAGAACACTCTGAATTGAAATCACCACCGGAACCGCTGTCTTTTCAATAACTTTATTGAATCATGTCCATCATCCCACATGGCACTTGTACACCCGAACATAACCTTTCCCCCCACGTTACATATTACGTCATCACGTAATCACATAGGTTCTCAATACATGACGCACTATTGTACAAAAAAGCAGCATTTCACCTAGATTTCCTTTAATTCCACACATTTAAAACATGTTTCTCACCAAGTTTGTGTAAATTCAGCTGTGGGTTTTAAAGACATTTCAACTTTAATACACTTTAACACAGAGCGTCAGGTCGGCACCATTTGTCTTTATAGAGAAATAAAAAACATCACCGCTGGACTTTTTACTTGTGTTTAACTCTACTCATCTAAATTATGTTTCTCACGAAGCTTGAGGACAATAAGGTGTGGGGTTTTAAAGATATTTCAACTTTAATGCACCTGAACACACAGAGTCTCTTACACCTGCAGCGTCTTACAGCATCACTGCTATGATGCTACAGACGTAGCTCCTATCAAGCATCCTCCTAACATGTGTATATATGTTTATGATCAACCCCCCGGTCAACAACTGCTTGCACTAAACTGGCGAGCAAGCAACACAGAGGTGTCTCCATCTCCTCCACCTGTGCGCGTTTTCTGCTGAGGCAGGAGGAGACGCACAGAAACACTGCAGGCAGCAGCTGCTGCTGGTGGAGAGTTGGAGGTAACCAGGAAAACCTGGAGTGGAGTTTTAGTGGTTTGAGTATTCTCCTATTAATCAAGTGGAATGGATTTGTTCACGAAGGAAGAGAAACTGCGCCGCCTGAACTAATGTTTTATAGTAAAAGGGTGTGTGTGTGTGTGTGTGTGGGGGGGGGGGGGGCGATGTCCTTCACATATAATGATTGCGACACCTATGGTACCACAGTTAAAGAATAAGAAAAGACAAGCAATTAACACACAAACAGAAATTAATTTGAAATGTATTAAGTAATTACAAAGCCCATGCTCAATAATCCAGGTATGCAGTCCAACATTTTTCAGTCGGGTCATCTGGACAGTTTCTTTTTTTGTGCTGAAACGTTTTTTCGCCTTCGATCCGGAAGTTGTGGAAAGAATCAGTTTTGTTGAGTGTTTCCTTGACTGATGAAGCCTTCCGGATCGAAGGCGAAACTTTTCAGCACAAAAAACAGAAACTGTCCAGATGACATGACTGAAAAATGTTGGAGTGTATTAAGTAATGTTAATTCAAGTAATATTCTCAGTTAATCTGGGTAAATTAAAGACATTTACTGTGTTTTTATGAGATGAAAAATCATGTAATGTCAACTCCTGCTGTCTAGCAGGCAAAAAGCTGATCTGTTTCATGGTGCTGCTGATCTGTTTCATCTTGCTGCTGATCTGTTTCATGTTGCTGCTGATCTGTTTCAATGTTGCTGCTGATCTGTTTCATGTTGCTGCTGATCTGTTTCAATGTTGCTGCTGATCTGTTTCAATGTTGATGTGTTCATGCGTGCTCATCTGCTCACACGGACTCATGTTCATGTTTGTGCTGATGTTCATTGTAATGTTTTTATGTTATGAGTGCTTAGTGTATATTTAGTTGATGTTTTTCTTAGTTCATATCTTAGATGTTATTACTGTTTTTCTTTTACATTTTATTGTTGGATGTAACTGGGACCCAGTTCGCTCCACCACATGTACCACATGAGGTGCGAATGACGATAAAGAATCTCTGACTCTGAAAAGGTCAGAAAACACTGCTGTGTGTCTAAAACTGTTAGAAGAAGAGAGTTGAGATGCAAAGATTATCTGTGGACTTTTCCTCCTGTTTGATGCTGACGCAACAGTTTGTGATAAATCACTGAGGCTGCAGGTAAACTTCAGGCTTGACTACAATGACTCCAACCTTTGCTGACAACTGATACTTCAGATAGATCTTCAGGTAGAAGATCACAGAAACACATGAGCAGAACATCTTTCCTTGTGCTGTGTAGTCGGTGTCGGGCCAGGTCACCGCACCTCAGCCTGAGTGGAGTTTACCTCCCAGCTGTTCAGCCGAAGCCTCACCCTGTCAATCCACTCAGCTGGGATTTATCCCTGTCGGTGTCTGTGCTGGGAGACATCTGTCAACATGTGTAGCGCGCTCCAAGTACAAAACTCAAATATGCACCATGTGGGAGTTAACCATCAGAGCCAATACATCTCAAACAGCATGGAGAAACAGGGTGGCTGACAGAGAAAGGAGTGAGACGCAGTACGGACAAAATAACACTGAGCTGCCAGACATTTCAGGAGATAACCTTTGCATTGTTAAAACTAATTTAAAAGAGAAAAACAAATTCCTATAAAGTCCCAAAGTCCCAAATCTAATAAAAGCCTTTTGAGATATACATGTTTGTGGAGCATGAACATGTTTCCCATAACTTTTAGATTAAAATAAAAACAACGGAGCGCTGCTGGTACCGTTTCTGAGCTCTGCGATGCATGCTTGATGGCTTTAGCGCACATTATTTGGTAATATTTAGCAATATGAATAGAACAAAGAAGGATGAGTAAATTAGTGCTGGTCTCCGTAGCAACAAGCAAATTCAGCATGAAATAAAACAACTACATACAAATTGATTATGACTTGATGGTATATCTTCTCCTGCCCAACAAATGTAGAATAAATTGTTGTACAACTAATCAATTGTTCATGAATGAGAAGTTGCTTCAGTCAATACTGTAATACATTTTTATATTTTATTTTATTTAATAGAAAGGAGTGAAAACAGAAATGTTTTATCGCTTGTTTTTACCTGATGAGGAACTAGTTTACTTTGTAAGAGAAGTTGCAGAGAGGCAGAATGAAGGTGTCACTGTCACATCATATAAATATAAAAAGACAAGTCTATAAGTACTCGCATTTTAAAAATTACTGTCAACAGACGTTTCTTTCATGACGTCTCGGGCCAAGAGCCCAACTGTCTGAATAAACTCTTGTTGTTTGATTTTGGTCTGTTCTTGTGATGGCTCTCGGAGACATATGAAAGAAAACACCCTGACGAACACAGTGCACTTTGTTTACTTGTTTTAATTTTTCATTTTGTTTATTGATTTCGCCTCAAGGATATAAATGACCTTTACTGTATTATAGTTCTCTGTGTTTCTAGTCATTTACTTTCTTTACATTTCATTTTACATTTTAGGGGAGTGGTGGCGCAGAGGTTAGAGAAAATGGGCCTGTGATCGGAAAGTCGCAGGTTCAACTCCCGGTACATCAAAATGTGGGTGGAAAAGATGAAACACCCACACCTGCCTCCACCCTCATTTGCCCCACTCTGGCCCCTGATCTAAGCCCATAACTCCCATCTGCTCCCTAAACAGGTCTCTCTTGAAAATGTGTTACCGTGGCTCTTTGAGACTACCTGTAGGGTAACTGAAAAAATGTTTTGTTTTTTCAGTATGAGAACAATTCATCCTCTGATTAAATGTCACCTATTTGTTCACATCTTGTGGGATTTAACTCTTACAGAAAAACTAAGAAAAAACAGAAAAAAAGCTTGTTCTTGAGTTGGGGCATGGACATCCAGACATCCTGTCTTCATCCTCCTCTTCCAGCTCTTCTGGGAGGACTCCAAGGCGTTCCCAGGCCAGCCAAGAGACAAAGTCTCAGCAGCGTGTCCTGGGTCTTCTCTGGGTCTGCCATTTGGGACATGCCCAGAAAACCTAGGGAGTCGTCCTGGGGGGTATCTTTACCAGATGCCCGAACCACCTCAAGTGGCTCCTCTGGATGTGGAGGAGCAGCGATTCTGCTCCGAGTCACTCCCAGATATTTGAACTTCTCACACTATATCTCTAGGAGAGAGTCCAGCTACCCTGTAAAGAAAACCCATTTCAACCTCCAGTATCTGCAAACTTGTTATTTCTGTCACTACCCAAAGTTCGTGACGATAGACGAGGGGAGGAACGTAGACTGACCAGTAAACGGGGGGCTCCGCCATGAAGCTCAGCTCTTTCATCACCGCAATGGACCAGCACAAAGTCTGCAATACTTTGTAAGCTGCATCTATCCGTCTGTCAATCTCACGCTTTATTCTTGCCTCACTTGTGAACAAAACCCTGAGATACTTTTGTTACATTTGAGGCAGAAGCTCACTCCCAACCCAGAGAGGAGGACCATGGCCTCAGATTTCAAGGTTCTGATCCTCCTCCCAGCCGCTTCACACTCCACTGTGAACCGCTCCAGTGAGAGCCATGAAGTATTACATTTCAAGAAACAGCATGAGGTCTTCTTGACTGTTATTTTTAGCAGCAACAACACGAGTTGGATAACCACGCAGCCATGCACATTATGTGCACCACTGAACCATCCAAGATTTTTATTGTTTCTACAGATTCCACCGTTTTATTTCACACCATACTGTTCACAAGCAGAATACGGGTAGTTTTGTTACATTTATTTCAAGTTAAAAATGGCTCAACAATCATTTCTGTTCATTTTATTAACATGAATTGTTGACATTTTCTTATTTTATGTATTTTGGGTGGCAAATAAGAACCAAGCTGATAATTTATCAAAAGAGACTGGTCTGCAAATTAAGCTACTAACTAAAAAGAAGTCACACACACAAAAAAAAGTCATTGTTTGATATATAATATTGTTTAATGTGTAGTATTTTACAAATTAAACTTAAAATGTAATCAGAATAGTGGCAAAAACATTGGTGGAACTGGAACGTACATGTTTTGTGCTTATTAATGAGGGAACCCATGAATATTATTAAAGATGTACAAAATATCTCAGCTTCCCCTGTTGTTGAGCATCCAGAAGCAAGGTAAGAACAAAGGTAAAATAAGATAGAACTTTATTGATCTTGCAGGAAATTGTTGTGCCAGAGTTTCTGTAAAAGGGAACATACACAAGGAACCACACAAGATATATATATACAAAGTAAATAAAAAAAAAAGAATATAAAAAATACCAACAAATAAGTTCTGAAACAGGTCAGGTGCAGACACAAGCATTAAAGAGTTATTTGTAATACAGGATTAATTTTATTGTCCTACTTTTATTGAAAGGGGGAGGTGTTGAGAAGTTTGAAGGACTTCCTGTGTTGTTCTGTGTTGCACCTCGTGGTCTCAGTCTGCGACTGAAGGTGCTGCAGTCCAGGGTGTCATGCAGGGGGTGTGATGTGTTGTTCAGGATCTGGAGCAGGTTCCTCAGCATCCACTGCTCAGACACCTCTGTCAGAGACTGCAGGTCCACTCCCAGAACTGAACCAGCTCTCCTGATGAGCTTATCAAGTCTGTTGGCATCAGCTTTCTTCACCCTGCTGCCCCAGCACACCACAGCAAAGAAGAAGACACTGAGGGCATTGGTGTTAGCTGCCCAGTCCAATTTGTTGCCTAGGTGGACCCCCAGGTACTTGTAGAAGTTCAGTGTCCACCTTAGTACCCTTGATGCTGATTGAGTTGGGGTGCGGGTGCTGATCTTCTTCCTGTAGTCCACCTGTAGCTCTTTAGTTTGTCCATCATTGAGTTGCTGGTGGTTCTGTCCACCACACCTCTGTATTCAGCTTCCTGGTCACCAGTGATGCAGCCCACAATGGCAGAGTCATCCAGAACTTCTGCAGATGCAGGATTGAGTTATACCTGAAGTCTGAGGTGTAGAGGAACAGAAATTGTGAGAGGACCGTCCCCTGAGGAGCCCCTGTGCTGCTCGGTATGGTGTCCGAGGTGGTGTTCTGCAGCCTCACATACTGTGGCCGACCTGTGAGGTAGACTCTGATCCAGGTGACCAGCAAGCCCTTCACCTTCATGTCCAGGAGCTGACTGCAGAGCAGAGCAGGTCTTATGGTGTTAAAAGCACTGGAAAAGTCAAAGAACCTCCTCATCAACCTGGTTTTCGGAAACAACACAGCACAACAACTGCTTTGCTAAAGGTTTTTAATGATGTCGTTGAAGCCCTGGATGCTAAGGATTACTGTGCTGCACTTTACTTAGACCTGTCCAAAGCCTTTGATACTGTAGATCATGACATCCTATGCCATAAGCTCTCAGAAGTTGGTTTCTCAGATCACACCATTGGTTGGTTCTCTGACTCTCTCTCAGATCGGAGACAATGTGTTCAATATAACAGTACTTCTTCCAGTTATTTAACAGTTAACAATGGTGTACCACAAGGCTCAGTCTTAGGACCCACCCTCTTCACAATCTACATAAGTAATGCAAGTCAGATCATTCCTGATGCATCCTTACATTTCTATATTGACGACCGAGTTGTTAATTGTCGAGTTAAAACCGTCTGCGTTTGACATCATCCAGTCAGATTTGTTCCGTCTCAAACTTGTGCTAAACATGGACAAAACCAAACGGATGTTGTTTTCAAACAGGGAGTTGGTTCCAGCAGTCCTTCCTTCAATTTTATTTTTGAACGGTGTTCCTTCTGAGTTCATCGATTCTTACAAATAGTTAGGCATCTTGGTCGATTCGCATCTCTCCTTTAAGCCTCCCGTCGAAAACTTGTTAAAGAAACTGAAAGTAAAACTGGGCTTTATTTTCATAAATGGATCCTGTTTAACTCTGAATGCTAAGAAATGACTTGTAACTGACTTTCCTTCCATCCATTGATTACGGTGACATTATTTACATGAACGCTCCTACAAGCACCCTGCAGATGTTGGATGCTGTCTATCACGGTGCACTAAGATTCATAACTGGCTGTGATTATCATACCCACCACTGCTCTTTGTATTCACTGGTTAACTGGTCACCATTAACTTCACACAGACTCTCCCACTGGTACATTTTCATCTTTAAATCACTTCTTGGTCTGCTGCCTTCATACATCTCCTCCTACATGTCTCTGTGTGAGTGCAGCTACAGCGTGCGCTCTCAGGACATCATTACCTGCAGTGTTCCCTCAGTGAGGACTGAACTAGGCAAAAGGACCTTCTCCTACTCTGCTCCTGTTTCCTGGAACATCTTGTAAAAAGATCTGAAGCTCTCGATCTCAACATTTCTGAGTGGCTTCAAACAACTGCTAAGTTCAGGGCAAAAACCAACGCAGACATGTTCCTGTTTTTAGTATTTTACATTGGTTTATAAAGTAGCTGTTTTTGTTTAGTTTTTAATATAATTTTCTTACATTTATTTTTCACTTGCTTTTTTATTATTGCCTACTGTTGTCATCATTCTTTGTTAAATCAGATCTCTCTAGTAAATGAGTCATCGGGGCTCAATGAGTCTAACCTGTATAAATAAAGGTTGAATAAAAAAAAAGAACATGACTCTTGAAGTGCTGCCTGCCCTGTCCAGGTGTGTGTAGGCTCTGTGCAGCAGGCACTTCACCACTTGCTCTTGCTGAGATCGGATGCTTCTTCCTCTCTCTCTGCTTTGCTTCGCTGCTCTGTCTGTGAAACCGCTTGTGAGACTCTCTTGCATTTCTTCTGAACCATAACTATGGACTTGTTTTGATCAGTTGGTCCCTCAACTCAATTTACAACATTTCTTCTACAGCTGGTGTCCATTAGGTTGATGAGGAGAAGGGGTGGAGTTGTCCAGGAGGTGTGATGACCCCCGGTGAAGGTGTTGGAGATGTGGGTGAGGGATTAGCAGTGGGCGCAACTTGAATCAACTAAGGCTCCGTTTACACGGACACGGCCGGGGGCAACGTAGATTTGCGACTTGTACTCGAGAGCAACTTATACGCTGGAAAATACGGTATTAAAAAACATATGATGCACAACAGCTAATAACGTACTGAAGTAGTGAATGAATGAACATGTTGGTGTGAGTCCTCCAACCCTCCGAGGGTCACATTCATTGTATTTTAAATTCATTAGTTTAGGATCTCAGTCTGGTTTCTGGTAACTAGGTTTAATCCTCCACCTGGGGGTTACTGAGGAAGAACTTGATGATTAATTAGACATCTAATTATAATTTGAACATTGTTAAAATTATTAATTCAATAACAAGCAGTCAGTTTTTCATTTGTTCCTCATTGATTTCCTGGTGAATATTATCATTTTGCACCTTCTTGTCAGTAGATCTCATGTGTACCACTTGTAGTTTTTCAAAAGCTTGAATGAGAGCAGTAATAATACTTTGTTAATGAGATAATAAATATTTATTTGTTGCCTTTTGTTTGGCCTCAGAGCGAGCCACTGAGGATGAGCGCTGCCAGCAATGGTTGATGTTGATGAATGACTTTATTACTCGCTGGGATGTTGAAGGTAGACGCTTCTCTGCTGTGCATTACATCAATTTTCCTCCTCACAGAGTGAAGCCAACAGACTTCATCTATGGCTTGCAGTTCATAATACTGAACTAAAGTCACACTGAAAAAGGAGCGCCTTCCCTTTTTTTTTTCCACACTCAAGAAAGTTGTCTGCCCCACAGTGATGTCTCGGTGCTTTCTGCAGTGTGTTGTCACCTGAATTTCATGTGCTAAGCTTTTTTGGGACAAAGCACTTGTCTTGATTGAATGTGGGGACACGGACACATATTGTGACCATATGTGACAGCAGGTGTCCATCCTTCCTTGTGAGCTCTGGACACACAAGACCTCTTATAAGTAGACTGTCTTAGGAATTGGTAATGCTGCACATGAACCGTCCCTTCTCTAAGGGTTTGGTGATGTGATGGAAGGGATTTAAGATGCTGTTTGGGATTCTCTTAGAGTCTGCAGGGACCTTTTTAATAAAAGCCACCTTCTCTCGCTGCACATTTTAACAGCCAAAACAACTTGACCACCAGATGACGATGTGTTCATGTTGTCTTGCCGTCCTTCACAGGCGAACTTTTTCTGAAACTATGTTGTCGCACATTAAATTTTAAACTTCCTTGTAATTATTAATGTTATCCCTTGATCTGGTCCTGTTCAGAAAAAATAAGAGTGACACTTAGCATGATGCATTAATTGATTATTTCTACTTTCAAAAAGCAGAACTCCAGAATACATACACAGCTTTGTACAAACTACAGCTGTTTTGTTTGTGGATGCTGATATTGCTCGGACTACAGCTATATTTTTAACCTAGTGATGTTATAGATACCGTACCAATTATTCACTGTTCCCATTATGTAACAATAACCGAGAAATCAATAATGAGCCACCCAGGATTTGAGCCTTGTGATGCCATTATTACCAACACATAATACATCGCAGTGGCTCAGGCTTATTGTAGCCTCAATGGGATGCTGAACCATTAAAAACCTCATTGTACAACAGCAGTTCTTGCTTGTCATTAGTGTTACACTTTGAATAAAGTAATATAATAAAAACTATTATAATCACATCCACGAGCCACAACGGCTAACGCATCAGCATTCTGTCTTTATCAGCCTCTGTGGCAGCTAATGATAATACAATGTAATGGGCTTTGTCACTTATCTGTCTAGAAAACAGCAATAACATCATTGAATCAGCTACAGATGAAAGTTCACAACCCCCAGAATTAATACCTGTTAAGTGATTGTGGTTCAACAAAGCAGGTCTGCAAAAAAATTATGTTTTAAAGGTTCTTTATTTTAAATGTTTACAGGCCGTGTCAAAAATAAATCTTGATTCACTTATTGAGTTTAGTCCCATTAATATGGCTGCAGAGTGCAAAACGTTAGTAATCATAATGCTGCCCTGTGCAACATCACCGTGCATCACTACCTTCATAATAAACATGAAGCAGAAACAGTCTGACATTATTAACGGAAACTGAAACTTACAGAGGCTTTAAAAAGTAGCTAAAAATCGCATCAAAGCTGATTTACTGAATTCCATTTGATTTTACAGTTGTTTCCAATAAAGAGGGTGAATGTGTATTGGGTTTTTTTTTCCTGTTGATTACCAGAAATATAAATAAATTTACACAATATTTAAAACATTTTATTTCAGTTCTGTTGTTTAAAAGGCACCAATTGACAACAAAAGCTTTTTCACAACACTGCTGAATAAAAAATACAAAAAAAAAGTCCAAATCATAAACCTAATTCAGCCAAAACAAAATGTTACTTTCAATTCTGCCTAAAAAACTCACTGACAACTTGAATTATTTATGATCGAATGAAGCAGAGTTTAGTTCTTTGGTTTTCACGTGTGGCTGGATGGTGGAAAATTTGCAAACGCTTCTTCACTGTGAATGCAGTCGTGATGCATCTTTGCTCTTAGTCCTGCAGGTTTTAGCTCTTCTCTTCTGTCCCCGAGACACTCTCCTGTGCCCTTACCATGTTTTACTCAGCTGACCTGGCACAACTCTGTCAGAGACGAGCTGCAGCTACGTGTCCGAGGCGATTTCAAAACTATACTGAAAACTCGTTTTGTTCTAAATGAGCAGAACCTTCATTTTGTATAGGTTTCTGTAGACTTTACTTTTTATTAGTTCTACTGTGCAAGGTTTAAATTCATAAAAATTATTATATAGTTTTTGCTCTATTTTTGTTTTCCATGACCAGCAATAGTTGTGAGTTTGGGGACCACTGCTTTAACGTATCTTCAATAAATCCCTTCCTCCACCACAAATCTAATAACACCAACGGAGCCCCAGGTAAAACCCAGCCAGAGTGTAAGCTGGAAACACACGCTGGACGCATCACAGATGACTCAGCCAGTACCTCAAGCCCAGCTCAGTTTGGCACACAGGACAAACATGGCTCAACCACAGCAGATTCCAGCAGTGCATGCAGCATGTCAAGCATGCATTCACTTTGAGAACGTCTGGCTGTGCCGTTTGACTCTGGACGATCCTTTACAACACGACGCACATTCAGAGCACATTGTGCATCCATATGTGCGTCCACATGAAGCGCTTCATATGGACCACTCCATCAGCTGTCAATCAGTTAATTGACAAAAGAGGAAAAATTGATGTCATAAATTTGAGACATGTCCTGGATGAATGAGAGATGTGACAACAGAAGCCGACTAAGCGAGTTTTTATTATAACATACACTTTGCTACACAAGGTGGGGGTGCTGTGGTGATTCAAATGGCCAGTACATATGAATAATTCAGACAAGCTATGGTTGTTATTAATGTGATTCATGTTCTGTATGCTAAGAGTTCACTCATTTAATTTGTATTCTACAGATGATTTTTCTCTGCTGGCCCGATTCCTTAATGGATGATTTCTAAACTTGTAAAGGCATTTCACACTGCAGGTATAGAGCTGTAATACTCCTCAAGTGTTCACGTGTCCTTAGGGATGTGCTTAAATGAGCACATTATGTAAGGTTAAGAGGGAGAAATGTGGATGGCCATTGAAAGTGTGACATTCACAGACATGCCTCTTTGCACACGGGTGTCTTTTTGTGTGTGTCCACCAGTTTCACTGCATTAAAGACTCAGAAGCACTAGAATAAAATAAAGCCACTTCAAAACAATATGCTCATTGTGGTTAGCCTGTAGTTTGGCTGAACGTCACATTCATAAATCCATTAATAGGTTAAGGTCTATCAAGCCTTGTACGTATATATATGTACCTTTCATGCCAGAGATTTAAAATAAGAATATCTCATGTTGAGAAATGTAGTTGTTGCAATTTTGGTCAAACCTTAAAAATAACATCCTAATGATGTCACACTCAGATTAGGTTTTGGAAGTGAGTCTCAGCCACAACCACATAAACTTTTAGCTTAACGTTTGCTCGATTGACTAAGTTATGACCAATTTTATGCTTGCAAATGTCCATTAGCTGTAAGAGTTATTTTAAATTGGACTGACATCAAATGTTGATCAGTTGTCCATGTACATCCACTCATTATGTTCTAAATGTTTCATTAAAATATGGCTTGTATGATATTTTACTAACAGACAAACAGGGTTGACTTCACCAGTTAAAATTGTTAACAGTTGTACAGTGCAATGAGTAACCCTTCTTGTTTGTGTTGTGAATGACTCTCAGCTACAACCACACCAGATTTCAGCACAATACAGTGGGGAGAACAAGTATTTGATACACTGTTGATTTTTCAGGTTTTCCCACTTGCAAAGCTTGTAGATGATTGTAATTTTTATCATAGGTACTCTTCAACTGTGAGTGATGGAATCTAAAACAAAAATCCAGAAAAATACAATGTATGATTTTTAAATAATTTATTTCCATTTTATTGTGTGAAATAAGTGTTTGATACACCAGAAAAATGAAACTTAATATTTGGTACAGAAACCTTTGTTTGCAATTACAGAGATCAGACGGTTCCTGTAGTTCTTGACCAGGTTTGCGCACACTGCAGCAGGGATTTTGGCCCACTCCTCCATACAGATCTCCTCCAGAGCCTTCAGGTTTCGGGGCTGTCGCTGGGCCACACGGACTTTAAGCTCCCTCCAAAGATTTTCTATGGGATTCAGGTCTGGAGACTGGCTAGGCCACTCCAGGACCTTAAGATGTTTCCTACGGAGCCACTCTTTAGTTGCCCTGGCTGTGTGTTTTGGGTCGTTATCATGCTGGAAGACCCAGCCACGACCCATCTTCAGTGCTCTTACTGAGGGAAGGAGGTTGTTGGCCAAAATCTCACGATACATGGCCCCACCCATCCTTCCCACAATATGGTGCAGTCGTCCTGTCCCCTTTGCAGAAAAGCATCCCCAAAGAATGATGTTTCCACCACCATGCTTCACGGTTGGGAAGGTGTTCTTGGGGTTGTACTCATCATTCTTCTTCCTCCAAACATGACGAGTGGAGTTTAAACCAAAAAGTTATATTTTTGTCTCATCAGACCACATGACCTTCTCCCATTCCTCCTCCTGGATCATTCAGATGGTCCTTTGCAAACTTCAGACGGGCTTTGACATGCGTTGGCTTGAGGAAGGGCACCTTGCGTGCACTGCAGGATTTTAATCCTTGACGGCGTAGAGCAGGGGTGCCCAACCTTTTTTGAACCAAGAGCTACTTTTGAAGTCGGCAATTTGCCGAGAGCTACTCGTCCAGTCTCATTATCAACAAACATAATTTTTCATCAATCCCTACTCCTCACTTCTTTAAAGTAAATAAAACAGAACGTGATGTGTCTATAGGAGACAACTTTTTATGCAAGCTGTATAAAATAAATGTGTCTCTACCTTAGTGGGACTTCTGACACTGAGAGGAGGAGGCCAGGGTCTCATAAGATGGGCAGTATGAGGTGGTTGCGAGGCGCAGGCAGGTCTCCAGATGATCATCATTCATTGTGGATCTGTTTTTGGACTTGATGATTTTCATGTGTGAAAAAGCAGACTCACACAGGTAGGTAGATCCAAAAAGTGCTGTTAAGTTCAAAGCACATCTTCGGATGTTAGGATACTTTTCTTCTGACAGCAGACTCCAGAACTCTCCATCCACGCCAGGTGATGCTCTGGATTTGATCCCAATGTCATTTTGCAGACTCAACACCTCATTTTCAACACCAGAGCTGTCCAGCTGAAACACGGACACCAATTTGGACACAATGTCATCCACATCAACATTTCCAAAAGGATAACACATGTAGCTGGTAACAGGCTTGATGGAGGAAAAGTCAGTAAATCGTCTCTCAAATTCTGCTGAGATGCTCTGAACCTGCTTAGAATAGTGTGCACTGTCCAGTTGTGGGACTTCTTTCCCTTGGCGCTGTAGCTCTGCCTCCATGTGTGGGAAGTTTCGCAGGTCCCTGCGTTGCAGCCGACTTGTGAGCAGTTGCAGCCTGCTTTTGAAGGTGCTCACAGAACTGATCATGTGGATTATGTTTTTGTCCTTTCCCTGAAGCTCCAAATTCAGTTCATTGAGCAGGCTGGTGAGATCTGTGAGGAAGGCTAAATCCAAAAGCCACTGGGTGTCCTCTAGTTTTGAATGTTCACCATGATCTGACAGCTTCAGAAAATCCCTGATCTCAGGCAACAGCTCACTGAATCTGTCCAGAAATTTACCTCTGCTTAGCCACCTGACGTCCATGTGCAGCAGCAGGTCTGTGTGGTCTGCTCCTGCCTCCTCCAAGTGAGCCCGGAACAACCTCCTCTGCAGACTCCTGGCCCTTATAGAACACACAGTTTTCATGGCAACATCCATCACTTCCTTCATGTTTAAAATCTTCCCACACAGGGCCTGTTGGTGGATGATGCAGTGATAGTGCAAAATGTCTGGGAAAGCATCATTCTGCTTGCAGAGTGCAACAAATCCACTGGTGTGACCAGTCATTGCTGGAGCGCCATCAGTTGTTATAGAAATTAGTTTAAAGAGGGGCAAGTTGCTTTTATTAACAAACTCCATAAACACATTAAAAATATCTTCTTCTCTTGTGTGTCCCTTCAAAGGCAAGATGGTGAGCAGCTCCTCTTTTGCACTCATGTCTGCAAAGGCCATTCTGATAAAAACACACAGCTGGGCTACATCCACCATGTCTGTTGACTCATCAAACTGAAGAGAGAAACACTCGCATTGTTCCACGTACTTTTTTAGCTGCTCCTCCACATCCACAGCCATTCCCTCACATCGCCGTGTCACTGTTTGTCTGGACAACTGCACGTCTTTAATAGCAGCTACGATCTCACTTTTATTTTTAAAATCATGAAAAAGCGCATCTGCAGCCTCAATAAACGCTTCTTTCATAACTTGTCCATCGCTGAAAGACTTCTTATGTTGAGCCAGGATGCGGCTAACACGGTACGAAGCTATCGTAGCAGCTTTACCTTTTGTGCTGGGCGAGTGAAGACTGACTGCTGGGCTGCAAGCTTGTTTTTTAGCTCCCGCACTTTCTGAGTCCGTAAAGAACTTTTAAGAGGGAAATCTGTCTCAAACCGTTTGTGCATCGTCTTGAAATGCCGCTCCAAGTTACACTTTTTGGGTAAGGCAACGCTCGAATTACAGATGAGGCAAATAGACTTCGAATTAGAATAAACAAAAAAATACTCCTCCTCCCACTCTGTGTGAAAATAATAAGTTTTCGTTTGCTTGTTCGCTAGTTTTCCATCCATGTTTTCTGCGCACCGACATTAACTACTGAGCCTAAAGTCTCGTGAGAGCTGTGTCACCGCACCCAAAACTCGCGAGACTATGTCTGTGAGAATACAAGTCAAGGCTTCGCTTCGCGGGCGACCAGTCGCCCGCGAGCGACTGGTTGGGCACACCTGGCGTAGAGTGTTACTGATTGTTTTCTTTGAGACTGTGGTCCCAGCTCTATTCAGGTCATTGACCAGGTCCTGCCGTGTAGTTCTGGGCTCATTCCTCACCTTCCTCAAGATCAATGATGCTCCACGAGGTGAGATCTTGCATGGTGCCCCAGATCGAGGGAGATTTTCCGTTATTTTGTATTTCTTCCATTTTCTAATAATTGCACCAACTGTTGTTGCCTTCTCACCAAGCTGCTTGCCTATTGTCCTGTAGCCCATCCCAGCCTTGTGCAGGTCTACAATTGTATCCCTGATGTCCTTACACAGCTCTCTGGTCTTGGGCATTGTGGAGATGCTGGAGTCTGATTGATTGAGTGTGTGGACAGGTGTCTTTTATACAGGTCACGAGTCCAAACAGGTGCAGTTAATACAGGTAATGGGTGGAGAACAGGAGGGCTTCTTAAAGAAGAACTAACATGTCTGTGAGAGCCAAAATTCTTACTGGTTGATAGATGATCAAATACTTATTTCACACAATAAAATGGAAATTAATTATTTAAAAATCATACATTGTATTTTTCTGGATTTTTGTTTTAGATTCCATCACTCACAGTTGAAGAGTACCTATGATAAAAATTACAGTCATCTACAAGCTTTGCAAGTGGGAAAACCTGAAAAAACAACAGTGTATCAAATACTTGTTCTCCCCACTGTATACATCAGATTTACTGATTTATAGCTACTTTTGTGTTTTCTAAAGTCAGTTGGCTGTGCTGGCCATCTTGAAATATTTTGTCTCCAAAAACTAAATGCTTATTCAGTGATTATTTACTGAAAGTTTCGTGCCAATTTGTCCTGTGGTCTTAAGATATTTTGCAGACAGCGTTGATTTCAAATGGTTCATTTTTTCATTCAACCTTTATTTATACAGGTAAATCCCATTGAGCCTCGAGGACTCGTTTACAAGAGAGACTGATTTCAACAAAGAATGACGACAACAATGGACAATTATAAAAAGGCATACAGATTCTTTTTTATTTTTACAAATTAAAATAAGATGGCAAAAAAGGTAACAAAAGCAGCTAGATTCTAAGGCGAATGTAGAAAACTAAAAACAGGAACACGTCTGCATTGGTCCCTGCCAGGAGTCCAACAGATTCTTAAAGCTACTTAGAGAGGTCAAAGGTTGAGAGCTTCACATCTTTAGATATTCCAGGAAACAGGAGCGGAGTAGGAGAAGACCTTTTTGCCAAGTTCAGTCCTCACTGAGGGAACACTGCAGGTAATAATGTCCTGAGAGCGCACGCCGTAGCTGCACTCACACAGAGACATGTAGGAGGCGATGTATGAAGGCAGCAGACCAAGAAGAGATTTAAAGATGAAACTGTACCAGTGAGAGAGTCTGTGTGAAGTTAATGATGACCAATTAACCAGTGAATACTGGGTGCAGTGGTGGGTACGATAATCACAGCCAGTTATGAATCTTAGAGCACCATGATAGACAGCATCCAACATCTGCAGGGTTCTTGTAGGAGCGTTCATGTAAATAATGTCACTGTAATCAATGGAGGGAAGGAAAGTCACAGATACAAGATGTTTCCTAACATTCAGGGTTAGACAGGATCTGTTTCTGAAAAAGAAACCCAGTTTAACTTTTAGTTTCTTTACCAGGTTTTCCACATGGAGCTTTAAAGAGAGATGTGAGTCGACCAAGATACCCAAAAATTTTTAGGATATTTATAATATTTATAGGTTCATGACAACATTAAAAAGATTGTATGTAATCTATTAACACTAGGGCTATTTGTTGGGGATCTGTCTCTGCAACTACGACACCAAATTTGAGTTCAATATCTGTTAAATTAATTAGGTTAGAGGCATTTTTGTGTTTTTCAATATGGCTCAGCAACGGCAACCATCTTGAATTTGGTTAACTCCAAACATTAATCAGTTGTAAATATATATCCAATGATTGATTTCTGCATGTTTCATTAAAATGTATTTGAGTTCATTATATTTAGTAATCAACTGATGCATGAGCACATACATGTATGTGCAAGCATGTATTGCTCTACTTTCATCTTTGGGCAGTACAAATGCCACACATACTGTACAATCTGTGAAAATGCATATTCTACTGTAGGAAAATGAACAACTATTAACACTGGCATCTTTTCAGTACATTAAGCAACAGAGATGAAGCCATGGGGTGCTCCGAGACCAAAAGTGACTGACGTGAAATTAAAGAACGCAGTCGAATTTAAAATGAGGAAATAACTGCAGTCACAGGCGAAGTTTAACACACGACGCCAAACTGCTCGACGTCACATTTCAACAAGCGTCAGAGTTCCTGTTAGCATGCTGCTCACATGTTACATCACATTGTAGGAGAGCAACAAGAGTCAGTAATGAATTACCGTTTTAGAATATGACATTCATGTGTAAATTAAAAATACTTTTTATCTGAAACTAACTGAAAATACGTAAGGAATGCCATGCAGACATTTTTCACAGCAGAACGTTTTGCCTCGCAGCAGAAAAGGTTTAGCTGAGACAAATTTAGCTGATAATGGCAAAAGTTCCAGCCCTTTTAAAGTTTGACAATGACTGAGACTGTACAATACAAGAAACTGCTAACTAGCCCTCTGTCTATTGAAATGCCGTCATTTTTTATCATCACTAATTACTCCTGCACCTCTGCTGATATGACAAGCCACAATATGTCTGCTGGAAAGAAAGGTCTGTTGTAATCCTGGGAAAAGACACTATTACAGAAATTAATTATACCTGTGCTCCACGGGATAATGTATTTGAAATATTTCACGTCTCCGTTGTTTACTGACTCGGTTTGAGGCAGCTTTGGCTCAAGTGGAAAAACACTCGCTTCTCTTTCAGAACGTTGGTGTTTCAATCCAGTTTTCCTCGCTCGACATGTCAAAGTGTCCTTGAGCCAAACATTAAACCCTTACATTTATTTGTGTGGGAGAGAATAAAATACTGCACAGATTTGTATGGGAATGGTTTAATGTAGTTTGAGCAACAACTCTTGAATTGCACCTCATTAAAATAGCATAATTAAAATTTAATGACAATGCCATTTTTGAAAACAGTTTTTTTTTTTAATTCAAGTTTTCAGCTAATAGCTTTTTGGAAATCATTTTACTGGGGCAAGAAACCCTATTTTCTGCCTGTCAAACTGTGTTATCTTTGGTATTTTTATAGACTGAACTAAAGAAATGGGAACAAATTGTGTTTATGTTGCAGGCAGCTGGTAACAAAGTGCCTCGAGCTCCAATTTAAAAAAGGTTCTTTGTTATGAGGTTATGTGTCGACACAACGATACGTTCTCCCTTGGGTTTAGGAGCTGTTTAGTGCCAGGATGATTCATAGGTCAAACTCAAGTGGATTAACAAATAATAAAACTAGAAATGACCGGACAGAAAATGTGCAAAAAGCAGTTTATATATATATATATATATATATATATTGATCAAGACCACTTGAAAACATTACAAGGCACTCCAGTTCCTTGAAGACAAAAAGTAAAGAAATGAGCGATGACTGAAGACTTTTGCACAGTTGTATAATCTAATAATTTAAAATTTACAATAGCATGATCTTTAAAAAAAAATTGCATGATTGAGACTGTTTTTTCTGCTTTTGTTTTTCCCACAGTCCTAACTCATAAACTCGTGCATGTTGGGCTCTAAATTGATCGTGTGGGGGGGGTGGACTGCCAACCTGCTCAGGTGTACCCACCACTGGTCCACTGACAGCTGGGATGAGCTGCAGGTTCCTGCATCCCTGCATGAAAAAGCAGGTGGAGAAAATGAATGAGGTGTATATTTTATAATAATCATTAAGAACTACGTATATGTAACTATGTATTTATGTGTATATATATTTATGTGTTTATAAGATTTGTTTCCTTGGTCAGAAAACCTCAGGAAGAACTCTACCTCCATCTACTGGTACAGACATGCTCAGAAGAATGCAGCAAACCGCTTCATTTGTTCTGCTCATTCATTTACAGTCTTAGTTTGTTTCAGCTGAGGAATTAGAAAAAAAAAAAAAAGTTTACTATTATGTTTCTGAGAACTTTAATTAACTTCAAGTCTTTCCCACTGGTTTATAATCCTTTCTTTAATTAAATTAATTTCAGTCATTTTGTTGGTACCAACATATTTTTGAAATTTCCCTCTGTGAATGAAAGCTTTCAGCTTTCAAAGAATAAAAGATGCTTCTGTCTCAGGAGTAATTTGTTACAAGCTGTAACTTGTAAAAGTTTTGAACTGACTTATTTTTGAGGGGATTCTTTTATGTTGCTCAGCATCCGTAGATTTACACGAGGCTCTGCTCAGGAATTTGCCTGTATTTGGTTCCATCCATTGTTTCATTTATCTATATTAGGTGTTAAATCAGTGCTGACATGAAGCCCTTCTATAGGATAAGACTCCTGCTACAATGCTTTGGAAGACAAAGTGCTTCGTTGAGTGGGAGCAAGTCACAGCTCCCACTCAACGAAGCACTTTGTCTTCCAAAAGACTTATTTTTATCTTCATTTCATCAAAATTTATTGCCTTTTCAGAAACTCCAGACTTATCCTCCTGTTTTTCCTCCCACGAGCCGGTGGTGTTTTATCACGTTTTGAACCTACTTTAATCTCTCTGACAAGAAGTCGAGTAATGCCTCTACTTGTCATGACTTTATCTGCATCACGGTCTCTTTATTTCTCTGTGTGTTTCCTGAAACATATTTAAGCCTTCAGTGCTCATTATGTTACACTCTGAATATATTTATGACTGTCGCTGGGATCAATGGCAATGTGGGGTTATCAGTGTGGGGTTATCATTGGCAGTTTGGAGTTATCAATGGCACTGTGGGGTTATCAATGGCAGCTTGGGGTTATCAATGGCAGTGTGGGGTTATCATTGACAGTTTGGGGTTATCAGTGTGGGGTTATCAGTG
>NC_056499.1:4191892-4224934 GCF_014905685.2 Nematolebias whitei | reverse complement strand
TGGGGTTATCAATGGCAGTGTGGGGTTATCAATGGCAGTGTGGGGTTATCAATGGCAGTGTGGGGTTATCAATGGCAGTGTGGGGTTATCAATGGCAGTGTGGGGTTATCAATGGCAGTGTGGGGTTATCAATGGCAGTGTGGGGTTGTGATGACGCCATTAGAATAGATCTGTTTCAGACATGTTCAGGAAAATGACAGGGTGTCACTCCAGTTGAAAGAATGATTAATTTGAAGGAATCTGAAGACATGTACAGTCATTTCATACACAGCAGAGCTGACTGCTCTTTGACATCAGTCTGTTTCAGTTTTACTCCTAAATGCTTTTGCAATAAAAATCATTTTCAGTTTGAAATGGGAGGTATAATTCTCAACTAACAACCTATAGGACACATCTGTAAGATCTGTTTAAAGATACTTTTAGCATTGTTATAAAAATGGGTCCAAAAATCTGTGCATTCTTTATCTCTTATCGATGGTTAATCTATCCTTCAAATTAAAAATGTACAAGCACAGTTTGTGTTCTCGGTGCAGCCAGGGGGCAGAGAGTGTCCTGCTTGGTGGTCTCAGGATTCCATCTCTGCTCTTTGCAGATGATGTGGTCCTGTTGGCTCATTGTGCCATGATCTTCAGCTCTCACTTCAGTGGTATGCAACCAAGTGTGAAGCGGCTGGGATGAGAACCAGCACCTCCAAATCTGAGGCCATGGTCCTCAACTGGAAAAGGGTGGATTGCTCTCTACGGGTCGAGGGCGAGGTTATGCCTCAAGTGGAAGAGTTCAAGTATCTCGGGGTTTTGTTCATGAGTGAGGGAAGAATGGAGCATGAGATTGACAAATGGCCTGGTGCAGCATCTGCAGTATTGCGGACTTTGTGCCAGTCTGTTGTGGTGAAGAGAGAGCTGAGCTGTAAGGCAAAGCTCTCTGTTTACCGGTTGGTCTATGTTCCTACCCTCACCTCTGGTCATGAGCTCTGGGTAGTGACCGAAAGAATGAGATTGTGGATACAGGAGGTTGAAATGAGTTTTCTCCGCAGGGTAGCTGGACTCTCCCTTAGAGACAGGGTGAGAAGTTCAGTTATCCTGGAGAGACTTGGAGTAGAACTGCTGCTCTTCCACATCGAAAGGTGTGGAGGTGGTTCAGACATCTGGTAAGGATGCTTCCTGGGTGCCTCCCTAGCGAGGTGCTTTGAGCATGTCTGACTCGGAGGAGACCCCAAGGACGAGTAAAACCCAGGACAAGCTGGAGAGACTACGTCTCTCAGTTGGTCTGGAAACACCTTGGGGTCCTCCCAGAAGAGCTGGAAGATGGGACTGTGGAAAGAGATGTCTGGACCACCCTGCTCAAGCTGCTGCCCCGAGACCCGACTTCAGAACAAGCTGCCGAGGATGGATGGATTTGTGTACAACTGCCAATGACCACGTGGGTTGTTTTTTAATCTTCAGAAACAACTAAAGTGACTGAAAATAGGTCAACAATGTTGACGTGATGGAAAAGTTGTTCGGCTCAAAATGTTTGACACTTTTGAGTGTTTTAAAGAGCTTTGTTTGCATTGAGTTACATTAGTGGAGTAAACTTTTTCAAACTGCACCTTTTTTATATAGTTATGGATAATGAGTGCTTTCAAAAACAACATGATCGTGTGTTTTAATGACCCCAAAATGGCAGACTGAAAACACTCAGACTCTGATTTTTTTTTTAAAGTGTTTATTTATAGTGCTGGAAATT
Source organism: Nematolebias whitei (assembly GCF_014905685.2). Taxonomy (NCBI): domain Eukaryota; kingdom Metazoa; phylum Chordata; class Actinopteri; order Cyprinodontiformes; family Rivulidae; genus Nematolebias; species Nematolebias whitei. The sequence goes on along the minus strand of NC_056499.1, from coordinate 4,223,209 downwards.
GGTATTTGGTTGCAGAGAGAAAACAAGAGACAGGATAAGTAGTAGATCCAGTGATAGATAATTCTGTTTGTAGATTTTTCTTACAGTTGCTTGTGTCAGAGAGAAGGAGGCCCAGAGTCCAAATTTCCGACCAAGGTGTATTACCGTATTTCTCGGCCTATAACTCACAGTTTTTTGCATAATTTACATACCCTGTGACTTATACACCGAAACAACTTATTTATGTTTTTCCTATATTTATAAACAAATTTTTGGCTGACATATGACAGTTTCCATTCATTCTGACTGAAAATATTGAACACTACCATTTGCAGACACTAGATGGCACTCGATAGGTATGGAATGCTGTTGTGTCATGTAATAGGTAAAACTGGCTATTAATGACACAATCAGCTTGCCATAACCTGTCACCTTCGTCCAGCTCGCCTGGAGCAACCGTCAAATCAGCTTCATTTCTCTGCGCCGGCCCGGTGAAATGCAGCTAATTTGACCATTGAAGTGTATTTATTAAGTAAAAGTTAAACTTAGACACACCTTTACTATAAAGTCGAGCAAACAAATAATTGTTTTTAGGTGGTTATCTTGTTAAATTTCAAAGAAATGCACAGCGAGTCCTCTTGTGCACGCTCCTACTTCTGCGTATCGGCTTTTGAAATGCAGCTGATATGACCATCAAAGTGCATTTATTAAGCAAGAGTTAAACTGAGACACAACTTTACTATAATTTTGAGCAAACAAATAATTGTTTTTAAGTGTTAATCTTGTTCATTTCTTGTTAAAGTCCTCACGTGCACGCTCCCACGGCCGCCATTTGGCAGCCAATTGATTTTTGGCTCACCGGCCCACATTTCCGAGTTGTCAGCGGTGACGTGTAATAGATTCGACTTATACAGCGAAGCGACGCATTTATGGATTTTTCCACTTTATTAGACGTATTTGGACTTATGCAACTTATAGGGCGGTGCAACATGTACGGCGGAAAATACGAGTCATCCTGAAAGGTGAGTATGAGGCAGGAGGGGGATGTTGTGGTGTGCAGGACTGGTGAACCAGACGCAGCCAAGGAGCCAGGAGGAAGTCGAGGAGACACAGCGAGGCCAAACTGAACAGATAGGCACAAATATGACAAGGTTGGACAGAGTTTCACAAGAACACATTTACAGGCCGTCGCTTAATTACCCAACATAATCAATGCTCCAGCGTTGGCTGAACATCTGGCAAAGGCTTAAATAGAGCAGCAGGTACTGGTCTGGAATCAGGTGCAGGTGTGGTTAATTATGTGAACGTTGGCTGTGGAGGGAGGAGGCTCAAGCAGAAAGCAGGAACCCCACACAAAAAGTCTGAACATGGATTTGTCATGTTGAAAATGCAAGACATTATAATTGTTGGTTACATGCTAATTTATCATTAGTCACTTTCTGATTGTGTTAATTGTTTCATGTGGTCCAAAACAATAAATCACTAGTAGTGGTTTCTATTTGATACATTTTTGTCACTGTCTAAGTTGGATAAATACCTTTTTTTTTTTAGCATCCGGGTAACAACATTATGTCAAAAACATGTTTTTTATTCAGGCCTTTCGGAGCCTTCTATGTGCAGTTCACCTACAAATTATCTCCCCTTAGTTGATTTGATTAAAAATTAAAGTATGCTTGTTATTAGGGATAGTCTTTTATTTTATCTGGGACAATGTTAATGCTCTTTACGTGTTTGTTAATCTGATTCTTTGTAAGTCAGTTTCAGAAATATTAATTTGCTGGTTTGAACATAAATATATTGTTTTTTAATTAATGACACATTAATCAACACATCTTAAGATTGATATTGTATGTTGTTAGTAGAATTTGTCTATCTAAAATATCACAAGGTTCAAACAGCAGCAGATAAATAAAGCCCACATCAAAAAGAATTTGATCAAACCAGTATCATGTGAACCAGCTTCACAAAGGCTCTGACTGGATCACGACTGTTTATTCTCCAGAACAAAGCTGACTTTTACAGACTTCACTGCCATGCTGGGCTTAATTAACTTGGAGCGTTTACTTTGAGACAACTGGCTTCATTTCGCCTTTGATGAATGATTGATGCTCCGCAAAGAATGAAGAAGCAAACAGTGCAAGCACAAACCGAGGTTTAATGCAGGGAAATAGTTGAGTAAGCATGCTGAGACATGCATCTCTGAGAGGGATGCAGTCTGGTTTCATCGTGTGAATTCCTGGACTGAGATGTGTTGAATGTCTCAGGAAGAACATTTAGGAGCAACACACAGCTGAACAAATCAGTCAAACAGGTTGTTCAATATTCACTTCCTTCTAGCTGCGTTGTATCTGCGCAATGATGAAATAAAGGCATGCTGATTTGAGCTCTGCCTAATGTGATTTTTTTTAAAGATTTGTCGTCAAACAACATTCACAGAAAATGTTATCATTCACACATATAGACTGAACATGTGACAAGGAACAAAGAATTCAAAAGTTTTGCAATTTTGCTTTAAAGAAGCCAAACAGGTTTGTGCTATTGACTTAACGATGAGGAATGCATCCCTTTTTTAACATCCAAGCACTGATTGTACTCAACACATGTAGATATTATACAACAAAACACACAGTCAATACAAGACAGGCAGATGGACTGGTTCTGCAGGTCCGTCCACGTCACAAGTCAATGGAAATGAACCAGCTCACTCTTTCAGCTCGTTAACACATTTCCCATCGTCTGCACAGTCGTCGTTTAAATGCCTGTAAAATTCTGGAAACTTGCTCCACAAGAATGTATTTGATTTTTCCTCATCATGAAATAACGACTGCAAATATTGTATTTGCTCTTGTCTTCTATAACAGGACACAAAAGGGATTGAACTGATTCATACCAAAAAATCTGTATGTGAACATGAAGACAAAGTTTATGGTTCTAACAACATTAGTATTCACTACAATGTGAACAGAAAAAATACATTCTCACAACTAAGGAAATTATTCAGTACTTGGTTAATCTGGTAAAAATATTATATTCATAACGTAAGTACTACAACTGTTGTGTTGTTTGCACTTGTAAATATTAAATTATATATAAATATATATGAGCCGGAAATGCGTAGAGTGCCTCTAAGTATCTCAGGGTCTTGTTCACGAATGAGGGGAAAATGGAACGTGAGATTGATAGGCGGATAGGTGCAGCGTCTGGAGTGAAGCGGGCGCTGTACAGGTCTGTGGTGGTGAAGAGAGAGCTGAGTCAAAAGGCGAAGCTCTCAATTTACCGATCAATCTACGTTCCTACCCTCATCTATGGTCACGAGCTTTGGGTTGTGACCGAAATAACGCGATCGTGGATACAAGCGGCCGAAATGAGTTTTCTCCGCAAGGTGTCTGGGCTCTCCCTTAGAGATAGTATGAGAAGCTCGATCATCCAGGAGGGACTCGGAGTAGAGCCGCTGCTTCTCCACATCGAGAGGAGCCAGTTGAGGTGGCTTGAGCATCTGTTTAGGATGCCTCCTGGACGCCTCCCTGGTGAGGTGTTCCAGGCACGTCCCACCAGGAGGAGACCCAGAGGAAGACCCAGGACACGCTGGAGGGACTATGTTTCTCGGCTGGCCTGGGAACACCTTGGGATTCCCCCGGAGGAGCTGGACCAAATGGCTGGGGTTGGCACACACGCAGCTGGATATCTCATCGACTTTGAAAACTTGACGGCGTGTCTATCTCTGCTGCCATCTGTGGCTTTTAAGAGCGCATTTATAATTGGATTTATGAAAACTGGTTTCTGCTTTTTGGATTGGTTGGTTCCTGGTCTATCAACAAACAAGGACGTTGTTGGCAGCAAAGCTGGACCTGGTCAAGCTGCCTGCCTTATGCAATGGCTTGGTTTGTGCCTCGAGCACCCAGACTTTTTGCAGAATGGATCAGATCTCGGGGATTATTCTCAGGCACGTTCCATTGGTATGGTCATGTTAATTTAGACGTTTCGGAAACGAGGACCAACACAGACTCAAGGTAGATGTCATTAAAGTTCTGCCTGTCCCCAAAACAATCATGTTTATCTGAATTTGGCTCCCTGACTGGCCTTGACAGGCCATCTTATCTCAACATGCCTGGAAGTTTTGTAAACTTGATGCTCTGCCCCTCCCTCCTACCAAGGAATTTCCATGGACTTTTCAGAGGAGCCCAGCTGAATAAACATTCTGTCATCATTTCAGGACTCTTTGGATTTGTCTTTGATCGTCCTCGGTACCCCCCCGAGTGTGCACGGATCACTCCAGAGGGAACTATTTGAACTGATTTTATCTGAACTCTGCAGTGCCTCTGTGTGTTGTGTCTGACTGCTCACCGTTCTTGCGACCCCCCGCGTAATGTCGGCGTCATTATGTGCTCGTGTGCAAGATTTTTTTCATTATCACACTGTTGACCTTCATACAGAGGTTAAAAGTGTGCTAGGAATGTTTTTTGTCTCCAAACCTTTTGTGTTATTTTTCACCACTTTTTATTGTCTTTCCCAACAGGTCTCACTTGTAAATGAGTCTTTGAGGCTCAATGTGACTTATCTGTAAAAATAAAGGTTGAATGAATAAATCAGATCACCTTGTGTCAAAAGTCAAGGAATAATAACAAAAAAGCATAAACTCAGTCAGAAAGAATGCAATACTAAATGAGATCAGATGACCGTGAGTCAAATGTCAGTGAGTACAGGTGAGTTTTCAGGAGAGATTTAAAAGCAGAAACTGAGGTGTCCTGTCAAATGTTGATGGGCAGATTGTTCCAGAGTTTAGGGCCCACGACTGAAAAGACCCGATCTCCTCTGAGCTTCAGCCTGGTTTTTGGTACGGCCAAAAGCCGCTGGTCCGATGATCTCAAAGCCCAAGAAGGAGCATAAGGATGAAGAAGGCCAGAGAGGTGTGAAGGTGCAAGGCCGTTCATGCACTTGAATGTCAGCAGGAGAATTGTAAAATTTATTCTGATACGCACAGGAAGCCAGTGAAGGGAGGCCAGAACCGGTGAAATGTGCTCAAACCTGCGAGTTCCTGTTAAAAGCTGAGCTGCCGCATTTTGTATGAGCTGGAGATGTGAAAGAAAATTCTGACTGACCCCAACATAAAGTGAGTTACAGTAGTCCAGCTAGATTGTAATGAATGCATGGAGTACCCTGATGCATGCTCAAATATCTAGGTAGAAAAATCTAAAAAAAAGTTCAATCTGGTCCTCTGGACATTCAAAAAAACAAAACATAAAAAATGCATGGTCTAATTTTTCAAGGTCGGACCTGGACAGAACAGACTTCAGCTTTGCTATTTGCCTTAACTAAAATACACTTTTTTGAAGAACAGAGTGGATCTGTTTCTTAAACTTAAAGTCCGAGTCATTATCCTGAGATTGGTAACCGACTGCTTTAGATATGGCTGAAGGGAGTCATGGCAAAGCTTGGGTTAAACACAATGACCTCAGTTTCCTTATCATTAAAACTCAAGAAGTTTGCAGCCATCCAAGTTTTGATGTCATCAAGACATTTTAGCAAATTGTGAATGGAAAATCCTCACAAAAGGCAGTTTTTAGGCAGTAATGACGGGAGCCTAGCAAAAACACAACCTAAAGTGCTTCCTCCATCTGGGTAGTAGATAAAAGAGTCCTTGTGGTGAGTGGGTGTGGTCCTTAATGATGCTGCATGCTTTAGGCAGACATCGGCTGTGGTAGATGTCCTGGATGGTGTGAAGACTACTACCAGTGATGTCCTCTGCTGTTTGCACCACCCTCTGTAGAGCTTTCCAGCTGTGGTTGGTGCAGTTCCAGTACCATCCTGTGATGCAGCCTGTCAGCAGGCTCTCAATGGTGCACCTATAAAAGTTGGTGAGGATGCTGGTATGTGTACCAAACTTATTTAGTCTTCTTAGGAAGTAGAGTCTCTGTTGGACTTTCTTGACCACAGTCTCTGTAGTAAAGTCCAGGACAAATACTCTGTAATGTGAAAACCGATGAACTTGAAGCTGCTGACTTGCTCCACCTCAGTGTTGTTTACGTTAATGTTGGAGTGCTAACCTCCACGTTGTTTCCTGAAGTCCACCATCATCTCCTTTGTTTTGCTGACATTTAGAGAGGTAATTTGCCTGACACCAGCTGGTCAGTGATTTCAACTAGCCTCTGTAGGAATTCTCGTCATTGTTGGGGATGAGGCCCAGGATGGTAGTGTCATCAGCATACTTGAGGATGATGTTACAGCTGTGCTTGTCGGTACATCCATCCATCCATCCATTATCTTTACCCGCTTATTCCATTTTGGGTCACGGGGGTCGCCGGTGCCCATGTCCAGCAATCACTGTGCGAGGGGCGGGGTACACCCTGGATGGATCGCAAGTCCATCACAGGGCCACATAGAGACAAACGAGACAAACAACCATTCACTCTCTCACTCACACCTACGGACAATTGAGAGTTACCAATCAGCCTAACATGCATGTTTTTGGTCTGTGGGAGGAAACCGGAGTACCCGGAGAAAACCCACGCATGCACGGAAAGAACATGCAAACTCCACCCAGAAAGGCCCCTGGACCGGGGTTTGAACCAAGGACCTGCTCGCTGAGAGGCAGCAGCTCTACCAGTTGTGCCACCGTGCTGCCTCTTGTTGGTACAATCATGTGTAAATAGTGAGTACAGGAGTGGACTGAGGACACAGCCCTGAGGTGTATCGGAATTCTAAAAACGGGAACATGTCTGCAGTGGTTTTTCCCAGGAACTTAACAGATGTTTAAAGCCACTTAGAAACACAAATGCAAAAAAAAAACACAATCAAAGCAATAAAAAAATGTGTATTTTGACAGCTATAGTGGCTTTAAACAGGCATGTCTATGTTTTTGTTTACAGGCTACTTAAGAAACTGAACATATTTCTTGTAATATGGCCAGTACTTCTAGAACTATGAACGAGGACGATCCCTCCCTGCTGAGACGGCATTGCAACACGAAGATGTTGCGAAACGTTCGTGACTTTCCGCAGGTGACGTCACCCGGGCGGATGACGTTGCACACGACCTCCATACAAAAGCTGCGTCCGCGTGACGTACGGGAACAGTCAGTCCTCTTTCTCTTCTTCATAGAGATAGCTAACCGTCAGTGTTTCTGAGCATTTTAAAAAAAATACATAGAGATTAGAGCTTTGGCAACTTATTAGTATTTATTTTCAATTCAACTTTGTTTTTTATTTCTTAGTTGACTAGACAACCATTGTGCTGACGTCCCTTTACTAAGGTAAGACGTGTCGGGTTTTGCCTCCTTCTTTGCTAGCTAGCTACTGTTAGCTTACCGACCAGTCGAAAATAGGAAGTTCATCGAGGTTATGTAAATTACAAAGCGGATAAGTACCGCTGGACTTTCTTGGTTTGCTGCTGTCAACCTTGTGAAACGTGTGAAATTATGTTCTACCAGTTTATTAAAACGACAAGCGGGTGCTAGCCCTTTTTTTTTTTTTTAGCTATTATATTAGCTTCGAGAACAAAACCCCCAAGATGTCGCTGTCTGGACATCCGGTGTTTGAACAAAGACCTCAGAACACCAGCTGATGGTACTTCCTCGAAATTTGGCTTTGTCACGAACATATTTCGTGTACGAGTGCGAATTTGAGCGCATTAAAGAACAGATAATAAGGAAACGAATATTATGAACTGTATTGTGGCGGACAAATGGCATGTATTAGGAGACAGCTATGGGTATATTGTGTTCTCCTTTGGAATGCTAAGGTACAAAGTGACCCAGAGCCGTGGTTTCAAAATATAATTAAATATACCTAATAACTCAAGCTATAATGGCTGTAAATTACCCAGAAATTCTTCTTATGACGGTTTTTATATCGAAATCTCTGTATTATTTTGCTGCGTATAGAACGAGATGACCTAATCTGGTTATCTAGATTAAGTAATCGCTGTTTAGCTGTGTGTTTTGGCGAAACGGGAAATCTGCGAGGTTTCGTGTTCGGTTTACGATTACGCCAGATTACAGTAAGTGAATTTAATGGCAACCAGGAAGCCGTGATCAGACGCAGTCCAGTTTCGTGCTAAGTTAGCATGTTAGCTCCCTGGCTGCCTCACACACGTGTCGAGGTTCATGCGCTTTGATTTTTGCTTTAAAATAATTTAATTTAAAACGTGGGCACATCGCATATACACGGTAAACGGTGTTTGTTTGTGCTTTTACTGTTGTCTCAAGTTTTTGTACATTCTGTCCCTTTCCCAGGTCGTGTTTTCCAGCCCCTTTTTGGAATTTAATTCTTTTCAGATATTTTTTGTCAAGCCGCCAAAGTGGAGAGTGTCGTTGCACCAGGGGGACCTTCTCGTTTCAGGTACTAATCGGTATTATGTTGAGCTCGAAACAATCCCACAGCTTAATCTATGGAAGCTTATATTTCTTTCATTTTATCTATTTCAGTGTGGGGGGAGGAGGTGGGGGTGCACCTCAGCACTATCCCAAGACTGTCTGCAACAGGTAATGTTAATAAAATTAACTACGTAATGCACCGTTTTCATTTAACAAGTAATCGTGAAACAGCGGGATTATGCATCTAAAGCAGTTAATGTAGAACAGCTTTTATTAAATGAAAGCTATTTGTGTTAAGAAATATAACTGTTGTGATTGTTCGGTGACACCGACTGTTGTTTTTTGTTTTTACAGCGAGTTCCTGGGGAAGACCCCAGGTTCTAGCGTTCAGAGATGGATTCCTTCTCGAAGCACTAGACGAGATGCCAACACCTCCAGTGACAAAGGACAACACGATGGGACCTTCAGGAAAGTGAGAGGGTAAGTTTGTTTTCGACTCGTGATCACCAAGTCGCTCAAATTACTGTAACTGGTTTGATGGTGTTGAATGTGAAACTGAATCAGTCCGTTGTCGTATGACGCAAAATTTGTCTTGATTTTATTTTTAGCATACTTAATAAGTTGACTCCCGAAAAGTTTGACAAACTCTGCTTGGAACTCCTCAATGTGGGTGCGGAATCGAAACTTGTCTTAAAGGGAACAGTCTTACTGGTGAGTGTTCACCTATCCTAACCTTCATATCTTTTTTTATTGGGGTTAAATTGCTTATTTTAATTTTCTGCTTCGGTTTCTTCTCTAGATTGTAGACAAAGCCCTTGAGGAACCCAAGTACAGCCAGCTTTACGCACAACTATGTCTTCGCTTGGCAGAGGATGCACCAAACTTTGAGCCTCCATCAGAAAATCAAGCAGCAACCAAGCAAAATACAGTAAGCTTTCCTCAAATATTAAAATATGCATTTGTCAACTTGCATGTGTTTTTTTTGTCTTTCTGTGTTTTTAACAGTTTGTTCTTTCCCAGACTTTCAGAAGGCTTCTGATCTCCAAGCTTCAAGATGAATTTGAGAATCGTGCCAAGAATGTGGATGGTGAGTAAACTGTGTCTTATACCAGTTTCTAATTACAACCTTCAGTTGTGTAACATTTTTCATTTTGTTTTTTTTAGTCTTTGACAAACATGACAACCCACTCACCTCTGAGGAGGAGGAGCAGCGTTCTATTGCGAAGTTCAAAATGCTGGGAAACATCAAATTTATCGGTGAACTTGGCAAACTCAATCTCATCCATGAATCAATTCTTCACAAGTGCATCAAAACAGTAAGTTTTGTTAGTTGGCTTTGTGCGTCATTTTGATGTATTCGTAAACCTCATCTAGTTCTTTCTGTTGCTTGTGTAAATACTTAAATTTGTGTTTTCAGCTTTTGGAGAAGAAAAAGCGAGTTCAACTTGAGGACATGGGTGAGGACTTGGAATGCCTCTGTCAGATAATGAAAACTGTGGGACCTAAACTTGATCATGCAAAGGCTAAGGTTGGTACATGAAAACAAATGCCATAGTCTGTGGTCTATTCTTGAAGTCATTTTGTAAAAATGTAAAATATCTTCGCTTCCCGCAGTCCTTGATGGATCAGTACTTTAGCCGAATGCGATCCTTAATGAACAACAAGGATTTACCGGCAAGGATTCGCTTCCTGCTTCAGAACATGGTGGAACTGCGAGACAACAATTGGGTTCCTCGCAAAGCTTATGTTGACAACGGGCCAAAGACCATCAACCAAGTTCGTCAGGATGCCGTAAAGGTTTGTTTATTTGTATCCATCTTTATAATGCAAACCAACAGAACCAGCATGGCTCGGTAATGGTCGTACTTGTCTGGTTGTCCAAAGCTAATCTGGAATTTATTTTTTTTTCAGGATTTGGGTGTTTTCATTCCGCCTTCAACTGATGTGATGAAAAACGACTTCTTCATGAGTAACGCCTTCATGTCGAGGGGGATGCCGTTTGACAGGGAACCTGTTGGTGGGCTGGCTGACATGTTTGGACAACTGCCAGGTTTGTTAGTTGTTTTTATTATTTTATACCCTTTTTTAAAAAGTCATGACCTAAATGCGTTTTCAGAATATAATTTTTAACAATGTGGTCTTGCTTTTGACAGGAATTGGCATTGGGACTGGTCCAGGAGTAATTCAGGACCATTATTCCCCTACCATGGGTCGACATCGTGCAAGCCAACTTTTTAATGGCCATGTTGGAAATGGAAATGTTTCACATCAGCCTCAGTTTGAAGCAGGGGGTAAACCATTCATAAAGCCAAACCAGGTAAATATACCTTATTTATTTATTTTCTATACAATTAATGTCATTTTTTCTGTTTTTATCAATAATGACGTTTGTAAAATATTTTTAAAGGGGCAGAATTCGCCTGTTTTCAGCCATAAACAGAATAATTTGGTGCAGTCGAAGGATATGGCTCCAAGGTTCAGCAAGAAAGGGAAACTCAATGCTGATGAGGTACCAGCTCTAAATTCAAAAGTTTTTGTTCAGCAGGAGTGAGTGGCTTTAGTTCATCAATGGAGTAGATTTCTTACCTTGTACCTCTGAAATAAACTGGATCTCTGCTGTTTTTAGATCAGTCTGAGGCCGGCACAGTCCTTCCTCTTAAATAAAAACCAAGCGCCAAAGTTGCTGCCACAGATGACGATGATTCCTCAAACAGGTTCCCCGATAGGACAGGTACTTTTTATTTATTTTTCCCATTAAATTTTTAGCAGAGATGGTGGATGTAAGTTGAACGTGTTCAATTCTTCTTTGTAGCTTGGCCTCAAAACCAACCCCCCTCCAATCCAGGAAAAGCCAGCAAAGTCAAACAAAAAGGCTCCTCCTACAAAAGAGGAGTTGCACAAAATGATGGTAAGTTCACCACAGTTGTGGTTCATTTCTGTCTAATATTGCCCGTCTACAGAGTGTGGGGGGGGGGGAGATATTATGGGGGTTTTCATTGCCTTTTTTCTTGTTTAGGAGACCTTGTTGACCGACTACCAGAACAACAAAAACATCGATGAGGCAGTGAACGCTGCAAAAGAGATGAAAGTTCCCAAACACTTTTTGTCTGAAATGCTGAACAAGATAATCGTCCACTCGCTCAACTGTTCGGATGATGAAAGAGAAGATGCAAGCAAACTGATCCACGCACTCTGCACAGAGTGCCTCGTCACACATGAAAACCTTATCCCAGTGAGTGCCGTTTGAAAAATGTGCTCAAATCAAATGCACGCATATTTTAACTATTCAAATATCAAGCGGGTACGCGGCTCTTAACGTGCACATTCTGTCTTTTAGGCCTTTTTGGGTGTTTTGGATCAGTGCCCGAAGATTGAGGAAGAAATCCCTCTGGTGAAGTCCTACCTGGCACAGTTCGCTGCTCGAGCAATTGTTGCTGAGCTGGCCAGCATTGATGATTTGGCTCATCAGCTGGAGAGTGGGGCACATTTCCCGCTGTTCCTGCTTTGCCTGCAGCAGATGGTCAAACTGAAGGACCGCGAGTGGCTGAGTGACCTGTTCCAACAAAGCAAGGTCAACATGCAGAAGATGCTACCTGGTATGTTCCGAGCACTAGTTCATACTTGTAATGTTGTTTTCACAAAGGTGCCTTACTCCCTCTTGACTGATTAATTATTCTTAAACAGAGATTGACCAGAACAAGGACAGGATGCTGGAGATTCTGGAGGGCAAGGGTCTCGGCTTTTTGTTTCCGCTGATGAAACTGGAAAAGGAGTTGTTGAAGCAGATCAAAGTTGATCCCTCCCCACAGTCCATCTATAAGTGGATCAAAGACAACATCTCTCCAAAACTCCACACTGACAAAGGCTTCATCAACATCCTTGTGACCAGGTAGTCTGCGCTTGTGGTGATAAAATCAATCTCTTGATAAAGCTTTGGTTTGATTTGAAGACGTCATGGGACACGTGATTTATTTTCCTGTTTTTGTGATTTTTAAATACCAGCTTCCTGCAGTACATTGCCTATGAGATCAACCCTGACGACGATGAGGAGCTGTTCGCATCTCCCAGTAAAGAGCAGCTGGATGAAGAAAAGCAGCTGCTGCTGTCTTTCAAGCCAGTAATGCAGAAGTTCCTCCACGATCACGTTAACCTGCAAGTCGGTGCACTGTATGCTCTGCAGGTGCACTGCAACACCAAGGGTTTCCCTAAAGGTGTGTGTGCGCTCAGTCGCAGTGAGAGACGGGCAATCATGTAACTGTTAGCACAGTGGCTCATAACCCTGCAGTGAATTTTATTTAAACGTAATAATTGGATGTAAATTTATAACTCGTACTTTTTTTAAAAATCTCAAGATGGCCTCCACATTTTGCACAAGTTTGCAATATATCCGTTTAAAAGTTGTGATTAATTCCTTGACGAGATGCAGGTGGGTTCATGTTTCCTGTGTTCCTGTTCAGGCATGTTGCTGCGCTACTTTGTCAACCTTTATGACTTGGAAATAATTGAGGAAGAATCTTTCCTGTCATGGAAAGAAGATGTCAACGACGAGTATCACGGGAAGGGCAAAGCATTGTTTCAGGTAACGACTTTTTTTTTTTTTTTCCTCCAGCTTTAATATTAAATCTATTAAATCTAGTTAAGTGAATCCACTTTAAGAGACTTGATTTGTGACTGGTTATTAATTAAACCTGTTTTTGCTGTAGGTGAACCAGTGGCTGACCTGGCTGGAGACGGCTGAAGAAGAGGAGTCTGAAGACGAAGATTACTGAGGCCGAAGCCATCTGTTGTCACAATACAACGAGTGATCACTTGTGCATCATTGTCCTCATTTTTTAAGCTTTTTACCTTTCGCCTCGGTTGTTACACCTTCTACAATGAAATGTTTTGCCAAATCTAAAGTTTCAACATTTACTGCATTTTAATTTCTAATTTTCTACCCTCTTTACGTCTTGCAACATTAACATTTCGGTCATTTTGACTGTTAAACAGTAGACAGGACGTCAGGGAAATTTCCTATAACCTCACCCCATCGTACTTTACCTGGTCAGTTACCAGGTGCTGCGTAGAAATTTCTTTGAACTGTTTACAGAAGGATAAATGACAAACTTTCCTAAACATTCTTTATATATAAATATAATTGTACGTTTTAGCTGCACTTTGCTTAACATCATGAGTTGTTGCAATAGTGGAAAGTAAAGTATTCAAATTGCTAACTGAAGTTTTCTGATTTGGTTTTTGAAAAATAGGCAATTTTTGCTAAACTAATTTAAATCTGGCTTCGATTTAGTTGATGCTTGTGGCCAATACGCTTGCACGGTTACTCACATTTAGCTGGTTGAATTGGAGCTGTTTTTAAGTGTGTGAAATGTTTCGTGGTGTGTGGAATCAATCTGTGTGGCCTTTTTTAATTTATCGACTCTTATGGATATACCTCTAAAGTGGCTGACTATACTTGAATGTCTTGATTTTTGACATTGAGACAGCCAAAGCTCTGCTACGGTTGTTCACTACTAAAATCACGTTGTTTGCAATATTTTTAAAGTTATTAAAGGGTCTTTTTTTTTAATCTTCAACTAGCAAAGACTGTACTGTATGTGTACACTTGCACGTTTTCTTTAGGGTCTCACTGTAACGTGTACAACTACAGATCAACTTTGAATAAAGTTCGACTGTTCAATTCTTGTTTTTATTGCCCCACAAATGTACAATTTAAAATGATTAAACAATCCAAATCTAGACAGTAGTTTAAAAAAAGAAGTATTTACATGAGTCTTGGGTGGGTTTCCATTTTTCTTACACTGGGGTTAAACAAATTTTAATAGAAAACCTTAAAGTTGGACAAGTATTTGTCGAGTGAAATTTCATGAAGCATTTTTGTGTCTCAGCTGTTCAATTCCAAACTTCATCTTCAAAATAAAAAGTTCCTGTAAGAAGGTTTCAAAAACGAATGTCCGTAGCTTTAACCTAAACAGACGAGAACCTCGGTAAATGATCTGGAGTAATTTGATTTTAATCACTGTCGTCCTCGGAGGCCTGTTCTGATGCGTTGGAGTGGCGGGGGGAGCCCTCGTTGTCTGATCCTGCTTCAGATCCTCGGTCTGACGCTGCGACAGGAGAGGCCGCCCTCGACTCGTCCGATCCCGACCGACTCCTCTTGCTCCCGTCGGACTGCTCCGAGTCGGACTGTCTCTGCGCTCGCCTCTTCACAGGACGGTCGCTGCCCGACTCGTCGTCCGAACCCGCGGAGCGCCGAGGGCTTCCCGCTTCGCTGCCGGAGCTCTTCTTTCCAGCGTCTGAGTCGCTGTCGGACACGATGCGTTTCCTGTGTCCGCCCTCGTCCTCAGAACCCGAGTCATGGTCTTGTCTACTCGAACAAAGCGCACTTGAAACACGGCCATAATTTATGTACTTGGTGCTTCTAGCAAAAAGAATTTCACTAGCTTCTTACCTGTCTTCAGCTATTTTTAGTCCGTCCTCATCCGATGAGGACTCTGAGGAGGAGATGATGGCCTTGGACTTGATCTTTCCCTTTAAAGATGGTGGCATGCGCTCAGGCTGGGACTAAAATGAAAAAGAGAATTGAAGAATCTTGGAGCTACACAAACTATAACCACAGCAGCAGAAAGACTTGAAGACCTTCTCGATCTTCTTGCGCCCTTCTTTGGGTTTGCGCTGCTTCTTCGGTCGAGACTCTCCGTCCTCGTCATCACTGTCGTCTCTTCCTTTCGCAGGTCTGAAACAAACTGATCAGTTTTCCCGGCCGTCGAACTGAAATAAATAAAATATATTTAGCAGGCTCACCTCCTCCGTTTCTTTTTCTTCTCTCCTTCCTCGCCATTCTCCTGCTCACTGCCGCTGTCCCTTCTCCTCCTCTTCTTCAGAGGAAGGTCCTCGTCAGAATCGTCGTTAACGAAGTCGTCCATGTCGCCTCCTTTCTTGCGCTTGGAGGTGAAGAACTGGGTTATCCTCCACGAACCGAGTACAATTCAAATGTTTACGAAGGTGCAGCGCAACACTCACGCGTCCGCCGCCTCCCTTCTTCTTGTCTTTGGAAACTTCTTTCGGTCCTTCCACGAAGGTGAGCAGGTTCTTTGTCTTCTCCACAAACAACGCTCTCTGCTCCAGAAGCTTCTTCTGCTCCTCCGCCTCTCGTTTTTGCTTTTCTTCCTAAAAATACACAAAGCTATTAATGGATGTGAATGGAAAACCTCAATGTAAATGTAATAAAATTAGTCATCTGATATAATTAATAAAAGTATTTTTAAATTGAATTGTGAAGGTGAGTTCAAAGAGACCTGCTCCTTTAACATCTGCTGGCGCAGCAGGTCCCTCTCCTGCTCTTGTTTGGCCCGAAGCTCCTTCTCCTCTTCATCCTGCTTTCTGGCTCGGGCCACGTGGTACTGAGCCTGACTCAGCAGGTCCGAGCACTGCCTGGATTCCCGTTCAAACCCAAAACAAACTTTACTGAAACGGCTCCACAAGAGATCCACGCACAGAAGAAACTGATCACAGCGTCTACGATCAATCGATCTCTACAAACGACAAGTTGGACGATAATGTTCAAAATGAAAACGTTGCTTTGCACATTCGTTTCCTAAAACGAGTGCATGGAAAGATGAACAAAATCAAAGAAACGGAAGAGAAACCTGAAGTTGTTGTTTTTGCAACGTTTCTGTGACGGTTTCCAAACAATTAAAATTGATCTTGAATTGAAAAATGTTTGACCAAGTTCAGATGTCGCAGAGATAAAATGTACAAATCATTCAGAGTATTTAACAAGAAACAGAAGAAAAACTGTGTTTTAATATTCACGTGTTGCTCCTTGATTGTGTACAACTGCTTCTACAACAAATACTGCAGTATTTATACCATCTGCTCACTACTGACTCATGTTCAGGCTGCTGTTTAATACACCATATATTATTATGCATACATTTTAGATCCTTGTATATGGTTTCTTTTTATACTTTGTGCTATTTTTGGATGTAACTGGGACCCTGTGTACACAATTTCGTTCCACCTCATGTACCACGTGTGATGTGAATGACAATATTGAACGAATGACCTTAAACTTGAAAAAAAAAAATCAATCTAACAAAAGAGATATATTTTAGTTTTATACTGAACAATTTTCAAATTTTAGGGATTCTTTTTTAGATGCCACATTTTCTGGCCTATAAATCAGTTTTTAGCATAATTTACATGCCCTGCGACTTGTACACCGAAGCAACTTATTTATGTTTATCACATATTTATAAACCACTTTTTGCTGAGATACGACCGTTTTCATTCATTGTGACTGAACATAACGAACACTACCATTTTCAGCTGCTAGATGGCACTCGGGTAGTATGGCATGCCCTTGTCATGTAATAGGTAAAAGTGGTTATTAATGACACAATCAGCTTGCCATAACCTGCCACATTCGTCCAGCTCGCCTGGATCAACCGTCAAATCAGCTTCATTTCTCTGCACCGTCCCGGTGAAATGCAGCCGATTTGACCCTTGACGTGCATTTATTAAGTAAAAATTCAACTGAGACACCTTTATTATAATGTCGAGCAAACAAATAATTGTTTTTAGATGGATAGCTTGTTCAGTTTTGAAGCAATGCACAGCGAGTCGTCCCTCTGTTTGCTCCCGCGAATCGGCTTTTGAAATGCAGCTGATTTGACCATTGAAGTGAATTAATTAAGCAACAGTTAGAATGAGAAACATCTTTTCTATCATTTCAAGCAAACAATTGTTTTTAAGTGTTAATTTAGTTAAATTCTTGTTTAAGTCCTCCTGTGCACGCTCCTGCAGCTGCCATTTGATTTTTGGCACAACACCGGCCCACATTTCTGGATTGTCAGCGGCGACGCGTAATAGAACAGCGAAGCGACATATTTATGTTTTTTTCCACTTTATTAGACATATTTGGACTGATATGACTTATAGGGCGGTGAGACGTGCACGGCAGAAAATATGGTACCATAACCAAAAGGGTCTGGATAAATTCTGTACAGAAGGAAAATTTCTTTCATCCTCCCACAGGTCGAAAATATTATTTTTGTTGTTGCCAGATATACTTTGGACCTTTTGGATATATTTGGATATATGGTGGACCTTGACCTCTCTAAGTGGCTTTAAGAATCTGTTGGGAGTCCTGGCAGGGACCAATGCAGACATGTTCCTGTTTTTAGTTTTCTACATTCGCCTTATGATCTAGCTGTTTTTGTTACTTTTTTGACATCTTATTTGTAAAAAAAATAATAATCTGTATGCCTTTTTAGAACTGTCCATTGTTGTCATCTTTCTTTGTTCTATCAGGTCTCTCTTGTAAACGAGTCCTGGAGGCTCAATGGGATTAACCTGTCTAAATAAAGGTTGAATGAAAATGTTCTCTACTGTGTGAATACTGAGAGCGTTTATGTTTTTCTTAGTTCATATCTTAACTCTTATCACTGTTTTTCTTTTACATTTTATTGTTGGATGTAACTGGGACCCAGTGAACATAATTTCGTGGTGGCACGACAATAAACAAACTGATGATTTTAGGATGAAAACTTAATAGAAACCCATTTTGTCACAGAAAGGGCATCTTTCTGAACTTTGAGCGGCCAAAGTGCAACCAGCCGTGACAACAAAGAGGAAGCCTTTAGCTTTGCCTTTGGTCGCTGCACCTGCACGTTGAGCCGACTGGATTTTCTGGTTGAGCCCCCCACCCCCACCCCGACTAGGCCAGGGGCTCAAACAGAAAAGGAGCGGCGCCCAGCGTCATCTGATCATAGCCGACCTTCTTCTTCTGACCCTTCAGCAACTCTCTCTGTTGTTAGTGACCCAAAACAATCTAAAGAAACATCATATTAATATTATCTTTACAATAATGCATTCATATGCATCACAAAACTTTGACGTCACATGCACTTTAAGTTGATTCTAATGGTTGAAAACGGTTTGCTTGATGAAGGTCAACAGTGAAATGTTGAAATAAAATCCATCCAGAAGTTTAACAAAGTCCAGAATCTTCTACGTCTCATTATATTGAAAATGTCTAAGTAGCTGTTGTTTGTCCAGAGAAAGAAAAACTAAAAACATCGTTACACTTTGACACAAATAGAACAGCCTCACCTAGCTTCAGACGCAGCAAGAGCGAGGTCAAACCTCATCTTGTCTCCAGCTTTGCTGAGGTAACTGAAATATCTGTGCGAGGAGGAGAAGCTCAGGTTAGTCGAAGAAGAGCAGCAGGTATAAAGATCTAAATCGCCTCTACCTGTGAGCCAGTTCAAGCTCTTTGACAGCGCTGAGCACAGCCTTCAAGTTGCTCTTCTCGTCTTTCAGCACCAAAGTGGCCAGTCTCTGGAGAACCAGGGCCACGTTGAACATCAGCACCGTGTCGCTCGGCGCCACGTGTCGAGCCTTCACAAGCGCACATCACAGACGTCATCCTCCCCTCAGTTTTACAGTCAAACAAAAGCCTCCGTTTGTCTCCGTGTTACCTTCAGCAGCATCTGCTTGCACTCTTGGAGCTTCCCACATTTGAAGAGGGCTCTTGAAAGGTACAGCAGAACCTCCGTGTTCTGGTGTTTGTAAAACTTCTTCAGGCAGTTTTCATACTGAAGGACAGAAGAGGAAAAACTCAGGTTTTCTACAAATGTACACACAAGCGTTAAGCGTCAGTCGGCTCCTTACCATCTGCACGGCGCTGATGTACTGTTTCTGCTCGACGTAGATGTGAGCCAGATTAAGCCAGACGTCACTGATGTCGGCTGTGGCTTCTCTCACCTGCGCAAACACATCGCGCGCCTCTCGGAAATAACCTTTATGAGCAAGCACGGCCCCTGGACAAACAATTTTATGTTAAGGACAAGCTAATCATATCAATAATGTATACAAAGAAAACAGAGCTCAGAAATACCGATGCCATTAGCAGCATAAAGATTCTTGGCATCATTTCGCAGGACTTGCTTGTATATCGCCAGGGCTCGATCCTGATGTCTCTTTTCCTGTAAGGACATAAACACTTGAATAATCTGAGAATGTATCATTTCCCTGCACACACAAACAAGAAATATACTGTAAACTCGGGATTTCCTGTGATGGTTTATCATTCAAAAGATAAAGAAGCTGCGTTATTACACCGATACAAAAAGATGGAGGCTAAAATGTCTGACTCAGCAGGTGATTCATTTGTTTTTGTATAAATGTCACCAAAAACATCTTCAGATATTTATTTGTCTTAAAACAGGGACAAAAGGAAGAAAGCGTTTTTAATGAGACAAATATATTACACTGTATAAAAATATACTGGGTAAAAAGGTTCAATATTAGATATAAATGAGTAGATATGCATGTTATCTTCAAAGTAATTTCATGTACAGTAGTCCCTCGTTTATCGTGGGGGATCCGTACCCTGAAGTAAGTAAAAAAAACGCGAAGTTGGAATAATAGTACAAGTAGTAAGTAGTAGTTTAAAAGTGTTTTAAATCCTTCCCACACTCTTGCAATGTTGTAAACTATGTTTCCAAACCTCTAAAAGTGACAGAATGTCATGATTTCAGCTCCTGCCTCCTCTGCTCTTTGCCACGCCCACTTCTCAGCTCTGCACAGTGAACAGCTGATCAGCTGCAGCAGGAAGTTTATCCTGCAGTGTGGACTGCACAGAGGTGCTAAATAAATCATTTATTTTAAATAAAAATTCCATGCCGATTGTGCAGCTCATCCATCGTGTGTCACGTCTGTCAAGTTCCTGGCAAAAACCAACGCAGACATGTTCCTGTTTTTAGTTTTCTACACCGCCTGCCTTACAGTCTAGCTGGTTTTTCACTACTTTCCTTTTTGATTGTCCTTTTGGTTGCCATTTTATTTTAACTTGTTAAAAAAAAAACAATAATAATTTGTACGCATCCTTTTTGATCGTCTATTGTTGTCTTCATTCTTTGTTAAAATCAGGTCTCTCTTGTAAACGAGTCCCTGAGGCTCAGTGGGATTAATCGGAATAAATAAAGGTTGAATAAATGTGCAATCTTATTTTGAAAAACCGCGATAGAGCGAGTCCGCGATAAACGAACCGCGGGACTACTGTACAGTGATAACCTACAGATGTTAAACTGGACACATTTACTACGTAAAAATGGTCAAGGATAACATTTTTCTCTTTTGTCCGACTATAAACTTTAATAATCAACTAAATGTAATTACATTTTAGGTCATAATTATGTTGAAATATGTAAAACGCTAAACTCAAATCCAATTTGTCACAAAAGAGCTAATGTCTGGCAAGAAAAAGTTAACGTGAAGCAAAATCACGAACTGGTAATATTATAAATGCTCTTATTTCAACAACTCATTAGTTCAAACACAACAATATTTGTAACGTAAAACGCCAACAGTCACCAAACCCTGGTCACACTTCTGTTTGTTAGGTGAAAACCTAACATGTGTGAGCACCTTTTCACGGTCTCTGGTGGGCTGGTGCAGGGTCTGTAGCCACACGTTACCCAGAGCCAGCATGGAGTACGTGTCGCTCTGCGTGGACGGCTGCTTCAGAATACGCTCAAACTTCTTTTGACCTGGTCCCCACTCTTGTTTGGCTAAATGGAGATTTCCAATCAGTGACCAGGCGTCTGGGTGATCCTATACACACAGACACACACACGCAGCACAGCATTACATCATGATTGAGGGTTTCCCATCAGATGTTATAGAAGGATGCTGTTGGGCTTGTACCTGGTTGATTTGCAGAGCTTCTTTGAACCAGTCCGAAGCTTCATAAAAGTTTCCTTTGTCTCGAGCCATCGCGCCAAGACGCAAATAACCTGCAGGTCCACAAAGCAATAAAATTGCCTTGTGCTGTGTCAACAATGCACTTTTTAATCACACGATGTTGAATGCTTACAGTCCACATAGTTGGGATGCTCTCTGAGGATGTTTTTGTAGAGTTTTTCAGCTTCGTGGAATTCACACATCGCTTCGTACAAACGGGCCAGATTGTAGGAGGTGGTGACAGAAATAGCGTTGTAGTAATGCTCGTCATGCTCTCCTTCAGCTTTGGCTCGCTCCAGGGACGCAAGAAAATATTTCTGGTGGAGAAAAGGCATGGCTTCAACCTTCAAACAGTCTTGAGTCACTTTGTTAAATATAAAATGTGCGATAACTTATGAATATAAACACTATGTCATAAAATACATTTTTTATAAAGTTCATTCAATAACGTTTCAGCTGGTTTTCAAAGTCAATCGCTGCTAAAATGAGCTGAAGTGCCTGTTGTTTAATACCTTTGCTTCCCCCAGGTTCCCCAGTCTGAAGTGCAGAGCCCCCAAGTTGTTGAGGATCTCAGGGGGAACGTCAGCCTGGACCTTCTCCTGCAAGATGCGAGTGGCCGTGCCGTAAGCCGAAAGTGCCCCTTGGATGTCGGTCTGCTCCAAGATCTGAGCCAGCTCAATCCAGGCCTCCACATCATCTGGGTACTGCTCTGTTATCTTCTTCAAGTGGCCCTAAGACACAAAAACATGGAACAATGCTCGTGACATTCGACACTGCTCGAGTCGATACCGTGCCGTTGTTATGAGATGACAAACTGGGCTGGAGTACCTTTGCTATGTCTCTCTTTTCCTGATCATCAGATGCTGCATAGAGAGACCCCAGGATTTTCATTGTCTCATAGTTGTTGGGATACGCCTTTAAAACCTTTTCAAAGCATTGAGCTGCATTTTCTTTGTCTCTACGATACACATACATCTGTCCAAGACCAAAGAAGGGCAGCACAAAGGTGGATGAGGCAAACTGAGTGGCCTGGTAATAATACTGAAATGCCTGGTCGTAGTCCTCCTAAAGAAACAAAAATCATCCTGTAAGAACTCTGAACAACCACTGGGGCTGGACCGTCAGGTTCGACCTTACCTGTACATGAAATGAGCGTGCTAACTGATAGCAGCTCTCAGCTTGCATGGCCTCAACCTCTGTGTTGTGGAACGCATGCAGGGCAAGATGCTGCACTTTACTGTAGTCCTGACAGTGACCACAAAGAACAGTTGAAGGTTAACGGTTCATTTACACGAGTCAGGACAACAAGGCACTTGCTGATTACCTTTTTGAAGAAGAAGTGGTTGGCGAGGTGGTTGAGCACCATGGGGTTGCTGGGGTCGATGGTGTAAGCCCGAGACAGGAGCTGAACTCCGTTTTTGATGGAGTCTGCTTCTTTGTTGTTGAGCTCTAGAACTGCCAAACCAACAAGAGCTCCCACACACTTTGAGTTGAGCTCCAGCGCTCGACCGAAAGCCAAACGGGCCTTCTCCAGTTTGTTTAGTTTTACAAAACAGTGGCCCATCCCCAGCCTGACCTCAGCTACACAGGGTTGTAAAAAAAAACCAGCATATTAGATCAAACGTACACATGTATGAGCCACTTATAAGGAACAGTAGATGGAAGTGTGATACTCGAGTGCATCTTCTCATTCAAAATATGTATCGAAATTTGGCAACAACTGAATGATGAGTCAAACTTTAACCTTTAAGAAGAGCTGCAAATTATCATTTCACTCAGTTATCTTTAAAGCACCAAGTCACAAGGTCGTTTTAGGGCGCTGTGCAAAAACATTCACATAAATTATGAAATGTCATTTAGTAAACTTATCTACAGAAGCCAGCAGATTGTGCTGAATAAAATGATTAAACTAGAACTTGATGTAAATCGAGTCATCGTTTTCTTTCCTTGGACACTTCCCAGTGAACTGACCTCCCGTTCGAGCAGTGGAACTTCAGTTCAGACCTTTTTCTGCGTCTCCAAAACCTCACAAGCACAACATTCTCCTCCACCCAAATTCTCTGCCCTTTTCTGTTTTTTTACATGCATTTTTGTGTTTCTAGATGAGTTATAGCTATTTCCAGGAAGAACAGAGTGGGGGGAAAAGAGGTTTAAAAAAAAATGTGAGATGTTTCTAAAGTTAGTAAGTAATCAAATATATCAGCTGTTCACAAACGTTCCGACTTGTAATCCTCAAAACAACAACACATCTAATGTTGTGCCCATGACTCAATTATTTCCAATTAATTAAACAAGGGCAGCACAAACGACCTCAACAAAACCTATTTTAATTTGATCCATTTATGACATCTGCCTTTATCTGTTCTAAAAAAATATATATAATATATATATATATATATATATATATATATATTAATATATATATATATATACATATATATTTATATATATAAAACTTTTAAAAACAAATTATATAAATAAAAAAAAACAATAACACTGAGTTGGATCATACAGAAAACGAATCAAGATCCAATTACTGATAAATATTTTGCATTTACAACATTTAGTGATAACTGAGCAGGCGTCATGGATCAAACATTTTACTCTAAATGTTTTTTTTCTTTCAGTCAATTGTAAAATTGTATCCGATTAAAGAAGATGTGTTCTGGAAACGATCTGATACTTTTGGAACTATTGTTTTTTTAAGTGGACAGTAATAAAAACAAATGATAGTAGCTGAAACAAATGTTTTCCACAATATTTAATTAATGTATATTAATTCAGACTTGCACTAAAGAAGCTACTATAGCAGCAGCAGTTCTGTGTTGTGTATTTAAAGAGACGTGTTTACCTGGGCAGCCAGGGTTTGTTCGCAAAGCCTTTTTGTAGTAAGCCAGTGCTCCTTTGTAATCCTTTTTATTGAAGGAGATGCAGGCCTTACCTGTCAAAAAACACTATTGTTATTACCGTAATACATAACCACAGAGGTCTTGATTAATGTTGGATTTTTTTAAACTCAACTTACCAAGCAAAGCAGGGATGTTATTAGTAGACTGGTTGAGTACAAAGTGAAACTGAGCATCAGCTTGTTCCATTTTGTCTCCTTCCAGCAAGCAGAAACACGCTCGTCCCAACAAATGGTTCTGATTGAGACAACAGAACATTATATTTAAATGCATGTTATTTCTACATGAAAGGAAAAAAACATAACAGATCCACAACTACTCTCTCATAAATTCTACCAACCTGGTCGTACATGATGATTTTGTCTGCCATAGTATAGAGCAGAGTGGCCTGTGTGATGAGCTCTTTCTTGGCATCTTTGTTTTTCTCCTTACGCGCTTGCTGAACATAGTAAGCCGCCAGCGTATCCAGACAGGTCATCTGGTCCTTCTCGTGGTCTCTGTAGTCAAGGTTTCCATCAATACGGGCTGCTTCTAAGAGTTTGACAAAGTCCTCCGTTTTGCCTTGTTTGTAGTACTCCAACTGAAAAAGACAGGATGAAAACTGACATTAATTTCACTCATATACTAGAGTGTGTATAATCTAGAATGTGTCAGGCCCTTTTTCACTTTAATCATGTGCCTCTCTGTTAAATGGCTGAACAAAACAAAAATAAAGATTATAGCTTGAGATTTTAAAAAAGAATTTTCAGGAAAAATGTTCATTAAAAAAAAAAAAAGAGAGACAAGTGTGCTTGCAGATTAACAAGCTGACTCACCGCCAAAGCAATCCAGATGTGCAGCTGTGTGTGTTCCTGCTTCAAGATACTGATGACCTCATCCCCCTCCGGCAGCTGGTCAAAGTCGAGCTCAATAACCTGCACAGAACAGTTTATTCAGGTCTTGGTACTTAAAGCTCAAACTTTAATGTATTATCGTTCAGGAGAGTTAGACGTTGACGACAGAAATTTGACAAGCTTTAGATTTAACTGCACTATTTATACCACAGTCAGAGTTGAGCAGAAAATGTTACCTACTAAAATCACAATAAAATATCGGCAATGATTAACTTATTAAGGGAACTTATTTGTTCGATTCAGAATAAAACAATAAATAAAACAACTTATTATATAAGGCAACAAATCGTTTAACGGTGTCGGCTTATTAAGCAACATAAATGCTATATTACAGAGCTGAAACAATCAACGTGCCACAGTCTTAATTAGTGTTTTTCTGTGTTTATCTGCACTAACATCAGGGAAACACCAGTAAAACTAAAGGCACGAACAGATTACAGTTGATTCATTAGAGAAAAACTGATAATTCATCCTAGGGATGGTTTAGGGTACTTTACACTGACACAAACATCGTATTAGATTTTTAGGTTTCACTGATGTTATAGCTCAATTGATCACACTTGTGCCTTTGCTCAAATTAAAGTGACTCTTCTACGTTTTCCATGCGTTTATAATAAAATATTGTAAAGAATTTGAGGTAAGATGAAACTGTATGTGACACTGCTGCAAAGTTAAGTTTCATATTCAAGTATATCAAACTGAAACAGTCCTCTGTAAAAATGTGCAACAGAGGTGAGCTGTGCACTAAAGTCTGGGCTTTCAGGTAAACTTTTGTTAACTTCCGGACTCCTATATTATTTTCATAAGACGTAATGATCGTTTAAAAGGCAGGATGATTTGCAAATAGCCTTAACTAAAGTGACGACGCCGCAATAAATTGTCTCTACGAGCACCGAGAGTTAGCATAAGAGCTAACGACACAGCGCGGTGTACCAACAAACATCTGCACCAAAAACAAATAAACTTCTCATCTTTTACCTCATCTGTGTCCCGTAAAGGGATCTCTATGGAGCCCCGAGACATCTTGAGTTTTAAGGATAAAACCTTATAAAGTAATGTATAAATTTATTTAGTACAAAATAGCTTCTCCGTCGACTGCTAATAGCTACTTAAAGCTTCCGACAAGAAACAAGCGCACCGACTGTGTAACTAGATTTAAGTCCGGCGAAATGATACACAATCAAAAAGGGTTCCTATTAGAAGCGGATAAACACAAATATACGAAACACTTTACCAAATATGAACTAAATGTTTTCGGAAAAATTGTACAATTTATTATTTTGTATGGAAAATAATCAGAACATTTTTAAGCAAATCGTACACAAAATAAACTCAGAAATTTCAATGCAACACAGAAATATGTTGTCTATGCACTATTTAAATTTATGTTATTTTTTTTTAATCACTACATTTAATATGTAAAATCATAAATTTGAATTAATTTAAATTAATGATTGCATGACGCATCATCTGCAAAGCACTTTTTTGGCAGAAGGAGGAGACTACAAAGAGAGGTGGACATGTCAGCTGTTTTTGACATGAAGCAGTAGAAGAAGCATTCAAGCATCTTAAGACCTCATGCAGCATCACAGTGAAAGATTGCACAGAAAGAAAGAAACACAGAGGCTCTACATTGACAGTTGGCATAATTTGTTTTTCTTTGCAGAAGATTTGTCTGGACGAAAAGTAAGAATTTAATTTTCAAATGTGTTATGTTTTTGCTCATTTACTGTCAGTTGAACTCTTTGTCTTTTGGACTTAGAAAAAAAATCACTCTCATTCTTGAAAAATGTAACAAAATTAAAATAATTAGCTGGATATTTTGTTTATTTATTCACAAGTTGGTTTGTATACTGTTTGAGTCTGACAGCGCGTTTTTAGGTGAATCTTTGTTAGTATTTTATTTCATTTCATTACACAGTTTTAATTTTTCTGTGGATTTTAGTGTCTAGATTTGGAAATGCAAATATTTGAAGTATATTTTCAGACCATATAAGAGTTTGAAAATCCATCAGGACGTTTCCTCTTCAAAACCTTGAGCAAAAAAATCACAATGTCTGACAGCCATGATGGTAAGTGCTGCACAGCAAGCATTTCCTCTGAGCATGTGTGTGAGGTCGTCAGCTTAATGTGAATGTACAGTTATGTTTGTGCATCTCAGGTTTTGACGCTCTGGAGTCTACAAGCTGTGGAACAGGGGACATTCATGCCAGTAACATCACAAAGGGATTCTCTGAACATGAGCTCATTGATTTCTTGTATAATGCCTGTAACACCAGCAACACAGGTATCTGATTGTCCGTATTTTCACCAGAACATAAAATGTGTTTGTGAAATTTGACCATTTTTTCTCTCTGCTTCCTTCTTGTCCTTAGAAAAAGTATTGTCCTCCACCATCGTACAGTACCTGCAGACGCTGACAGCTCAGCGTGCAGATCAGGACAGAGTGACTGCTCTGCAGCAACTTCTTGATCCAAACCAACAAGACCCACATGTGGGCAGAGATGACTTCCACTCCATCATGAGGGAATGGATCACTCAGTGCATTCAGAACAGGTGAGTCTAAAAACTTCCTGCTCAAATATTTTTTTTTTGTTCCATGCAAAAACATTTGAATGAATTAATGAGCTGCATTTTTACAAAACAGATTATGATTTTTATTTAAATACATTATTTAAAAAAGAGCATGACCTTTGCTTATTTTGCTGATAATAATGCTTTATTTGAGTGCATGTCTATGCATTGAGATAAAGAGAAATGTGATCTGCAAGAAGTCTAGTGTTCAGATGGAAATAACTAAGTTGTCTCTTGACTTCAGCTCAGATGTGGACGTCAACCATGTTTCTTGGCCAGACTCCTCAGAGATGCCAGTAAATGGTAGGATCTCTCTAATTATTGAGACTTCTAGCATAAGTTAATCTGATTTTAAAGCTAACCAAATCTAACGATCCTTTAGAGCTGGGTTCATCAGTTCCTGATGACCAAACCGTTTTCTCAGAGGTTCAACCGTGTTTCTGGTACGTGTTGTCACTCCTCCATCATCTCCAAGCAGTTCGTTGTCACCGTTAACAGTTTGTCTGTCTTCAGTGAAGACCAGGACCTGTCAGATGCTGCAGCTCAGCTGAAACATGCTAATCACAAGCTGAACGAGCAGAACGGCAGTCTGTTGAGGATGTTGGCCCAATGCGAGGACGTAAACCTGCAGCTCAGTCTTGAGGTCACAGAGCTGCGAACAAAGCTGGTCAGGTGAAAAAACAGCAAACATGTCTGGCTCTTCAATTTCACAAAAAAAATGCAACTATATCTTCTGATTTTCATATTTTAATTTACTCACGACACAAAATTCAATATAAAAAAAAGCGTACCAAAACTCATCTAAACATAAAAAGGTGCAAGGAGAGTAAAACCCAACAGCTTGGCTGCTCTTAAAATAGAACGTTCTTTATTTGATTCCATTGTTTTACCAACCTGTGCCCAGAGCTCAGAGAGGAAAACTACAGAGTCACTGGTTTAAATGGTCACAAACTAGTAAGAAAATATGTAAGTTTGAAAATTTAGATTTTTATAGACATTCCGAATGAAGAACATCTTAAAAATCTGTTCAACAATAAATAAATAAATAAACTTCATAGCACAACAAACGTAAACATAGACAAACACGAAGCAAACACGTTCATACACTGAGAACTAATCAGAAACAAAAGGTGAAACTAATGAAGTACAAATAATAGAAAAACAAGCAAAAAAATGGAGATCAACTGAAATACAAACAAAGGGTGAGACAAAAGAATAATTATAGCTATAAGGGTGCTTGAAAGTTTGTGAAGCCTTTACAATTTTCTATATTTCTGCATAAATATGACCTAAAACATCATCAGGTTTTCACACAAGTCCTAAAAGTGGATAAAGAGAACCCAGTTAACCTCCTAAGACCCGGACTCTTGCATATGTGGATGTCAGGTCCTAGGAGGTTAAACAAATGAGACAAAAATATTATACCTGTCATTTATTTATTGAGGACAATGATCCAATATTACATATCTGTGAGTGGTGAAAGTATGTGAACCTCTGGGATTATCATTAATTTGAAGGTGGAATTAGAGTCAGGTGTTTTCGATCAATGGATGATGAGCAGGTGTGAGTGATCACCTGTTTTTTTTTTTTGTTTTTTAGAATTTACCTGTTCCTGTTGCAAATACGTCACATCCACCTGTATGGCTTTTCTTTTCTTTTTTCTTTTTCTTTTTTTTAATAGCAATTTACCACTAAAGTAAGATCTACACACTTAGTAGTCTTTAAAGTCTAAATAGTTCAACGGGGGAAATGTTTGATTTTCTACAATACATTTGACTAAACTACAGTGTCATGAGTAAAGTGGGATTCCAAAAACATAAATGTCTCAAACATTTTAATGCTTTTTTGACACTTGGATATGAGCTGGAGATGTGTGCGCTTTGTAATGAGCTGTGTGCGTGTGTGTTTGTGTGTGTGTGTGTGTGTGTGTGTGTGTGTGTGTGTGTGTGTGTGTGCGTACGGGGGGGGTGCAGTTTTCACCATTTGGCCATCAGAGTCCGATCCCTGACAGAAGAACTGGAGGAGACTCATCAAATGTTAAAAGAATCTCAGGAAAGAGTCAGTCACACTCAGGGGAGCTCCATAAAGCTGGTACAGTGCATCACATGTTCATCACATGTTCCTCACATGTTCCTCACATGCTCAGCTCAAAAACGAAACACTGAAATAATTAAACTCCACTGATTTTGTTTGGGCATCTTCATGTGACTCTTGTATTTTTCAGGCCAGTGAGGTTGAACGTCTACAGGTTCACATTAGACAACTTGAAGACGAGGTGATGCACATCTCAGTGATAAAATCACATTTCACTTTTGAACAAATGACAGAAGTAGCTTTACACGATGGAAATGTTGCCTTTTGTTGCACAGAACCAAAAACTGTCCTTTGAAAGCTCCTGTGCTGAAGACAATCTCATCAAACTGAGGAGGGTCAACTCTGAGCTGAGGGTACGAGTGTGGGTGTCTCCAAGTTAAACTTTGTATTTTGATCTAAAAATACGTTCATGTGCATTATCACAGGCTGAACGTGAGGACACCCTGCTCGCCCTGATGATGAGAGAGAGAGAAACAATCCAGGTCTGTCTTTTTGTGCAAGATCATAAGTTCGGAGGTCGTTTCGTGTTTTTAATGTCACTTTTAAATGTTGAACTTCAGAAAGACGTTTGGATGGAGAAAATGAAGAACGCTCATTTAGAAAGTCACATAATGATAAAGGTATGTTTGATGTTCAGACGTTTAAAGTTGCAGGATATAATTAAACTAATCATCACAGCTTCTAGTGAGTCCTGACGAATCTCTTGTAACGATTGGTGGTCTGTCAGCTCACGCGCTGTTTTGGTGTTGCAGGATCTGCAGTCGGACCTGACGAGCATACAGGAACATTCACACCAAATTCTTCTGAGGTAACTTTAAGAAAGGGCACCACTGTATACGCAAGGCTGCCTCTCTTGAAAGTGTAGCTGTTCACCCATCCATCTATTTATTTTACCCACTTGTTCCTGTTGACGGTCACAGGGAGCTGCTGCCTGAAGCATCTCAAGTACTGAACTGTTGAATTAAAATGGGTTAAATGAAGCAGCAGACACCGTCTTACCCTGAGTTTTGGCTCAAATGTTTAACTCTAAAAAACCTGAGTCCTACAGTTTCCATGATAAACTCAGCTGCAGTCATTATATTATACATAATTGTGGATTATTCTCATAAATCTTGTACTATTTTCATTTCTTTCTGAACTCCAGAGACCACTTAGATACAAAACAGAGTTTTGAACAGTTACACATGTGTAATAAAGTAAAAATATTGAACGATACATGTGGATCCACTTCAAGCAATGGTTTAAGGAACACTTACTGACTGATGATGTTACATTTATTGTGCTGAAATCTGACAGGTACGGCAGACATGTTGTCAGTCCTGAGCGTCGCCACTGTTCCGAGCCTCCATCAAGCTGCTGCTCTTTGCAGAGCAAGATACAGGATATTCCTCAGGCTTGTATTGTTCGCTGTCTTTTCATAGTACCATATTTTACAGCATATAAGTCGCATCAGTTAAAAAAAAAAAAAAAAGCATCATGAAGAGGAAAAAACATATATGAGCCGCTTCGGCATGTAAGTCGCACTTATTATGCATCACAGCTGACCTGTCGCATTTATTATGCATTTATTATGCATTTATTATGCATTTATTATGAGTCTATTATGAGTTTATTGTGCATTTATTATGAGTTTATTATGCATTTATTGTGTGTTTATTATGTGATTTTTATGAGTTTATTATGCATTTATTGTGCGTTTATTATGCATTTATTATGCATTTATTTAATGGTCAAAACAGCTTACATTTCACCTGGGGAGCGTGGCACCATCCATCCATCCATCCATCCATCCATCCATCCATCCATCCATCCA
>NC_056499.1:4187119-4191882 GCF_014905685.2 Nematolebias whitei | reverse complement strand
CCATCCATCCATCCATCCATCCATCCATCCATCCATCCATCCATCCATCCATCCATCCATCCATCCATCCATCGTGGCTGAAGTTGCTAGCTCTCCAGCGTTCCTCCGCCTGCACCAGCTGAGTGAAGCGAGCGCACACGGGAGGACTCGCTGTTGCAGTTCTTAGAAATTTAAAGCATCACTCAAAAATTGCGTTATGAATAAGGGGGGAAAAAACGTATATAAGTCGCTTCGGCGTATAAGTCGCAGGACTGACAAATTATGAAAAACAACTGCGACTTATACGCAGAAAAATACGGTACTTGGTATTTAAAATATCCATTGTCATTTGTTTCTTTGTCTGCAACAGCATCAGAAAACACTGGATGACCAAAATGTGCCATCCTGTCACAAACACAAGGATGATGTTCATGTTGACAGGATCAAGAGAAAAGAAAAAACTCATCATCTGCACAATAAACCTGTCGTAAGGGTGAGGAGGCAGTGCATTAAGAGGACAGGAGTTGTTACAGGAGGATGACAAAGAACGACTTGTTGGGTTTCATTCGCAGGACTCTGCTGTTCAGGAGAGGCCTCTTCACCAGGAACAGACAACCATCAAACATCAGTTTCTTAATGTGTACGTGAACCTTTCTTTTTCTCCTGTTATGGTAAGAGAACGGGTAGAGCCGAGGTTAGCGTCTCTTCTCAGAAGCAAAGCTAATAAAAATGGTGTCATGGTTTGACAGTAAATTTATGAGCATTTCTATTAAGAGTTACTCTCTTCTTTGAGGGGAAACTCTACGAGGGATAAGTGCACTTTTAGCATGTCTTGGTAGCTACGTAACCGTGTGTAAAAGAGGTGTTTACAAAGCTGGTTGTGGTTTCAGACCGCAGAAGCTGGAGCTGTGCAGGTTTGTGTGGGAGGAGGAAGAGGAGAAAGAAGATCAGCTAAAGGATAAAAACCAAAGCCAAACTAGAAATCAGGATCAGATCCAGGAGGCCAAGGAGGTGGCAGTGGAGAACCGATGGAGAGGCCACAATGTAGAAGAGACAAAGACCTGCGTGCAAGACACAACGTTGTTGCAGGAGCTTTCTGAGAAGCTCCTTCTAGAGGAGGATGCCACAAGTGATATGAGAAATCAGGGTTGTCCCCTGCAAGTCGCTCTAAGTTCTGGACAGAAGTTTGCCAAGCAAGAACACATACGTGGTGTTCCACACACTGAGAAGAGTGATGCCACGGATGGACAGGAAACAGACACAGCTGAGGAGAAGGTGGTGACGGACCAAGGAGATGCAGCTGTGGTTACAGAGCCTGAGAACATCACAGCCTCAGAGCAGAAACCAACCCAGGAGCAGGTGACCACAGACGGGCTCCTGGTGACCCTCGAGAGGATCGAGGTTATGGTCAGCAGCGCCCTGGAGACGGCCGAGCTGGTGAGGCAGAGGGAGCAGAGGGTGAACCAGGTGGCCCAGAGGATGGAGAACATCACTCAGAAGGTGGAGGAGGCTGCGGGCCGAGCAGCCAACCCTGACGAGCAGCTGAACACTCGGGAGGCCACGATCAGTGAACAAACTTCACCGCAGGTCTGTTTCTGTGGGAAACTGTTGCATTCAAGTGACAACTTTACTTATAGTTTATTCAAATACGTCCAGACTTATGCAGAAGACTTCTAATTTAGGAAAAATAAAACAAAATAAAAAACGTGTCATGGACGTCCAAAATAATGTTGCTGGTATTTAAAAAAATTCCACTTAATCTAATTTAAAATTCTTCAGCACAGGAAACGACTAAGATATATTTTTCATTTTATCTTTTTTTTTTTGTTTAGGCTTTTGACAGGCAGAAAATGATTTAGGTTTTGTTGTGATGTTTTGTACCATCATCATTATCCTTTGGACATCTTTTGTACGTATAGCAAAACCAGTTCAGTGCGTTTAGGCTTTATTGAAAGATTTTCACTTGTTAGAGTGCCACGTTTAGATAAACTGACATTTCTTGTACGTTTCGTTATCCTAGTAATCTATTATTAAATATCCTGAAGTCACCAGGTGTCAGACTTCCAGCTGATCCTGGATCAGACGCCACAGGCTCTATGGAGAAGACAGACGGCGCCGAGCGCCCTCCTCTGACTCCCGCTTTCCCAGAAGTCCCCGAGCCTCCAGAACGATCCATGAATGGTACAGTGACATCAGTTGTGTTAGCGGGTACACAGTTAGACAGGGACAAATTAAAGCTGCTTCCTCTCCTGCTGGTAATCCCTGAGGATGTCTGAGAATAGGCAGATGTTTGTATTGCACGCAACAGCTGGAACATAGGAGAGGGGGTGTATGTTATCTGTCAAAATGGACCATTGGGAATAATTGGAGGGATCGAAATGATTATTTTTTTAATGCAAGCACAGCATATTTTTGGGTACAGATTTGTTATTTGAGTTATTTGGGGAAGAAAGTCTGTCTTTCCAGAAGCTGTTTATTCCCTGTTCTCTAAATATTTTACAGCCGATGTGTCTTGAAGGAAACGCCTACGCAGAGTCTGAGCTTCAACAAATGCAAACACCGGAGTTCATCACTGAACTATTCCCATCCATCCATCCATCCATCCATTAACTTTTATCCGCTTCTCCCTTTTCGGGTCATGGGGGTCACTTTGTGAGAGGTGGGACACCTGGACAGGTCTCCAGTCCATCACAAGGACACCTGGACAGGTCTCCAGTCCATCACAGGGACACATAGAGACAAACAAGACAAACAACCATTCTCTCTCTCTCTCACCTAGAGACAATTTAGAGTTACCAATCAGTCTAACATGCATGTTTTTGGTCTGTGGGAGGAAACTGGAGTACCTGGAGAAAACCCACGCAGCACGGGGAGAACATGCAAACTCCACCCAGAAAAATCCCCAGACCAGGATTTGAACCAGTTACCTGCTCGCTGAGAGGCAGCAGCTTTACAAACTGCACTACCGTGCTGCCCACTAGGGGATATTTTATAATTTTTCTAATTATTATTAACCATAAGTTTTTCCTAAAGAAAAGTCACATCCACTTCTTTGTTCCAAGTCTTACACTGGATTGCTTATTTGGGAGTTTGTTGAGGTTGCTGAGAAATGGTTTGCATCTAAAAGGACAGACAGTAGTTGTGTCAGCGTCTGTCTTTTATGATTATTTTACAACCATGTGTCTAAAGTTGGCATTATGTTGTGCCAAGTTGACGTTAGCTTGTTTTGCTTAGCAAATGAAGCTGAATCCAGACAATCAGCAGCTAGACAAACAGTCCAAAGTCTGTTCTTACAGGTTATACGTATAAAGTCCAACAGCATCTATTTGCACTGCTTTGGTTTTACCTTTCAGTTGAAAAACGTGTTTATCTTCTCTCAAAGTTCCTAATAATGACAATTAAAACAAATATTAAATTCAAATTTAGGTTTGGCATTGCTCAACTGAGAATGGTAAATAATAAGTAATGGCAATCCATCAAAGTACTGTCTGGTGGCCACTCCAACTGTTTAGTTGTAATTTTATCTGAAGAGCCAAGATGCTATCAAAACTTAAATTTGTGGCACAATCATTTCAGACATTTCTTACAAAAAATTATGAGAAATCTTTAAATGTCAGTTGTCCTGCCAGTACTATCATGGTGTTTTGGATGCCACCTACAAAGCCTGATCTGTTATTTGCATCCATTAATAAAAACCAGCATATAGACATTTCACTTCCTTTGAGATTAAACCAACTTGAGGAATGCCATTGTACCTTTACAAGGGTTAAAACATGCTTTTAAGGGTAATGTTTAAAGGATGTCCTAGTCTGGCTGGCTGATGTACTGAGTCAAACTAAATTTAGAAAGTCTCTAGTTCCGTTGTAGCTCTGTGATTATATTAAAAGCAAAACTGTTAAGTTCGGATAGAGATCAAAATTAAGTCCAAAAGCTGAAAGTTTTATTGCATTGTTTTATTACAACACTAGCCTTTTCCTGAGAGCCCCCAAAGCTGACGACAAGAGCTTAGAACCAGCAGATCAGGCACCTCATGCGTCTGAAATGGTTGCCAGGTTATTGTTGCCCCTAGTTATCGAGGTGGGGTGGGTGGCAAACTTCCTGAAACAAGAAACAACACTAGTTTCACCAATCAGATTAATCTGAACTGTAATCCTCTGCCTCATGGGGGAACAAAGTCTTCCTTCTTTATTGTCTCATTTTTCGAATTTGTCACAGATGCACGCACACACACACTCTTTTGTTTTTTCTAACTGTTCCATAACATTTGCATTGCTCATGCCTTGCTGTTAAATGCAAATCAGCTGTTTTCACAGTGTGTCTGTGCTCTGGCTTTAACAGGTGCCACAGAACGAGACAGCTGCAGCAGCGAGGTAAGACCCCTTCTCTCTGCTCAAATTCTGTAAATCACAGATACGTTAGGAAGGAAAAGTGATGACTGCTCTACGTTAGAGAACCCTTTATGGTGTGGATGTAGCTTTACATAAAATCTATTTTACATGAAAATATAAACACCTGCCTCCCTGCAGGAACAAGGGGAGAATGAAGATGGATGAATGGATGGATGGATGGATGGATGGGCTGGTGATTAGGTGGATGGATGGATGGATGGATGGATGGATGGATGGATGGATGGATGGATGGATGGATGGATGGATGGATGGATGGATGATGGGTTGGTGGTTGGGTAGATGGATGGATGGATGGATGGATGGATGGATGGATGGAAGGGTTGGTGGTTGGATGGATGAGTTTGTGGTTAGGTGGATGGATGGATGAATGGATGG
>NC_056499.1:4175933-4187019 GCF_014905685.2 Nematolebias whitei | reverse complement strand
TGGTTGAATGGATGTGTGGGTGGTTGAGTGGGTGGATGGATGGATGGATGGATGGTTGAGTGGGTGGGTGGTTGAGTGAATGGGTGGGTGGTTGATGGATGGATGGATGGGTAGGTGGGTGGTTGAGTGGGTGGATGGATGCTGATGATGATGGATGAAAGAAGTATATGGTTGTAACCTACCTTTCACACTCGGCTGAATGAATGAGGCCCACATGGACAAAAATATCTGAATATTTGACGTTGAACTAAAATTGTCCAAAGTTGGAACAAAAGGAAAACATTATTTTGAACACAACTTTGCTCTTCCTCCTGTGAAGACCTTGTGATTTGTATCACTGCATGGATCAACTCCTCGCTTTAGAAAAGTTTTGAGAAGCTCAGACCTTCAAACGCAGCTCAAGCCGTGATGCAGCAGAGATGTTTGATGTTTTACATTAAAATGTCCGTTCGAGTTGGCTGGTGCAAGGACAACATTTCCACTGCTGAACTGAAACCGTGTACTCGTCTGTAGTAACAGGAAATGGTTGATGTCGATTTGAAAGTGGAGGGTTTTATCATTTTACAACAAAGCCATGCTGTTACATGCTGAATATGATACAGCATCGTCTCACTGAACGGAGTATGGTCTTCCCCCAAAACAAATCATCTCATCTCTATGGCAGCTCACTATTATTGATGCTTAATGAATGTGTCCGTTCACCATGTCAACACCTTTAGCTGTTTTCTGTGATTCACGGATTCAAGGTTCTTTATTTGTCATACATGTGGTACATGTGGTGGAACGAAATTGTGTACACAGGGTCCCAGTTACATCCAACAAAAGTATAAAATGTAAAAGAAAAACGGTAATAAAATCTAAGATATGAACTAAGAAAAACGTTAACTAAAAATACGCTAAGCATTAGTAGTACAAAAACAATACGCCAAACAGCAGCACGAACATGAGTCTGTGTGAGCAGAAGAGTGTGAATGAACGCAGCAGCATGATGTGATTTTTTTCTCAGTGATTATCTTGGTTAGAGATTCATGAGTCTAACAGCCTCAGGGTAGAAGCTGTTCCTCAGTCTAGTTGTTCTACACTTAATGCTCCTCAACCTCCTTCCTGAGGGGAGCGGGGCAAGAAATGTGTGTGATGGGTGAGTGTGGTCCTTCATGATGCAGGTGGCCCTCTTCCTGCATCTGGAGGTGTAGATGTCTGTGACGGTGGGAAAGCTTACTCCCAACAGTCTTCTGTGCAGCCTTCACCACTCTCTGCAAAGTTTTTCTTTCTGCAGCTGTGCAGCCTCCATGCCACACGTTGATGCTGGAGCACAGGGTGCTCTCCACTGCACACCTGTAGAAGGAGGTGAGGACTGAGCTTCCCAGTCCAATTTCGCCTCCAATTCCTACATGTCCAGTTTCATTACTTTTTGTCTTGTCTAAACAGATCTCACTTGTAAATGTGTCTTCTAGGCTCAATGTGACTTATCTGTCTAAATAAAGGTTGATTGAAAAAGTCCAGCTTGTCTCAGTTGCCTGAGGAAGTAGAGTCTGATCAGCTTTCTTGATCAGGCTGGTAGTGTTGTTGCCCCAGCTGAGGTTGTTCAGGTACACACCCAAGTACTTGTAACTGGAGACCACTTTCACCACAGATCCTCTTATATTCGGGGAGTGGGGGTGGGGGGTAGGTGTGTTTGTTCTGTCTGAAATCCACAACCATCTCCTTTGTCTTCTTCACATTGATGTGAAGGTTGTTCTTCCTGCACCAGCTCTCCAGGTGTTCCACCTCCTGCCTGTAGTTGAACTCATCGTTGTTTGTGATACATACAACCACCGCTGTATCATCTGCAAATTTTACAATATGACAGCGTGGATGGGTAGGTGTGCAGTCATACGTGAGCAGAGTGAACAGGAGGGGGACACACTTGCTAATGTATCCAAGGATCACAGATGTGTATTCCTCCAGGTCTAGCTCCCACTCATTCACAGCAGCTTCCCTGAAGACCTGCAGAATGGCAGGTCTGCTGAATACATGATGTACTGCATGTACATCATGTACATGCAGTCCTTCATTATGGAGTCACCATTCCTCACCCACCTCCTTATGTTTCTTTGGTCTGGAATTTCTCAGTGGGGGGAGGTAAACAGGGGCCAGAAAGATGGATATGTGATCAGAGAGTCAGAGGTAGGGGTGGGGGACGGCTTTTTATGCGTCTCATATGTTGGTGTAAACACGGTCCAGTGTGTTATTTCCTTGTGTTGGTATGGTCATGTGCTGATAAAATCTTGGCAGTGTCCCTCAGGTTTACATGGTTAAAATGACCAGCCACAAGGTCAAATGTCTACGATGCTTGTTTCGCAGTGAGCTGATATTCTCATGTAGCTCCTGCAGGGCCTCCCGAGCATTAGCATCCAGGGCTATATAGACAGCAACTATAAACACCACCATAAACTCCCATGATAAATAATGTGGTTGACACTTCACAGTTGCCTCAGAGCATGAGCTGTTTATCAGAGTAAAGTTTGTGGACCAACCTTTGTTTACATAGACGTACACTCCCCCGTTGCATGTCTAACCCCATTTGTTCGCTGCAGCGATTCGCTCGGGAAAAAAAGTCCGTCATCCAGCTGGAAGGTTGAGTCCGGCATGCCGCTATTAAGCCATGCTTCCACCAAACAGAGTATAGCACATTTCTTCATCTCCTCTGAGGTACCCACTTTCAATCAAAGCAGATCCATCTTGTTATCCAAAGAATGGATGGTGGACAGAAAGAGAGAGGGTATCAGGCGTCTGCCAGCCTTAGCGGTAGCTTTCAGTTTCATTAACACACCAGTCCGGCATCCTCTTCTCTTCTCCCGGGCACAGCACCTCCTTTTCCCATTTGAGAGCTGCTGTCTCCACACTAAGGTCCTTAAGAGTTTTAGTCTCGGGGGTGGGGAGTGGCTGTGGCACAGTGGCTAGAGCAGTCGTCCTCCAATGCAAGAGTTGGGGGTTCGAATCCACCAGCAGTCACATGCCAAAGTGTCCATGGGCAAGACACTGAACTCCTCATTGCCTCTGATGTGTGTCCCATCAGTGTATGAATGTAATCTAAAAGCATTGATTAGTCTCTTTAGAACGATTTGTTCAATTATCGTTGTAGAGATCTAGTAGAGTGCTGTATGAATGGGTACACGAGGACACAGATTGTGTTGTAAAGAGCTTTGAGTACACTGATAAGATAGAAAGGTGTTATATAAGTACAGACCATTTATCATTTAATCTTTCGAGCATAGTTTTAGTAGTTAATTGTTGTGGATCGCTGTTGTATTCAGTATTAAATCCTCTCATTCTCGTCAGTTCGGTGTAATTCACAGGCTTAAAGTGTGTGGAGTCAGGCTCAGAGTCAATTTCAAAACTCATAACTTCCATCCATCCATCCATCCATTTTCTTTACCCGCTTATTCCATTTTGGGTCACGGGGGTCGCTGGTGCCCATGTCCAGCAATCACTGTGCGAGGGGCGGGGTACACCCTGGACAGGCCGCAAGTCCATCACAGGGCCACATAGAGACAAACGAGACAAACAACCATTCACTCTCCCATTCACACCTAGGGACAATTTAGAGTTACCAATCAGCCTAACATGCATGTTTTTGGTCTGTGGGAGGAAACCGGAGTACCCGGAGAAAACCCACGCATGCACGGAGAGAACATGCAAACTCCACCCAGAAGGCCCCTGGACCGGGGTTTGAACCAGGGACCTGCTCGCTGAGAGGCAGCAGCTCTACCAGTTGCGCCACCCTGCTGCCCAACTCATAACTTATAACTCATAACTTTACCTGCAACAAACAGCAGTCAGTTTCAATTCAGACAATC
The DNA here is from genome assembly GCF_014905685.2 of Nematolebias whitei. NCBI lineage: Eukaryota > Metazoa > Chordata > Actinopteri > Cyprinodontiformes > Rivulidae > Nematolebias > Nematolebias whitei. Next base: position 4,183,180 of record NC_056499.1, on the reverse strand, counting down.
AGAACAATTCTCATCTTCTCAAAGAAGTTCTTCAAAAGCAAATTCCTGCCATCTTGTAATGATCAGCTGACCCTTCCCCCCCATTGGCCCCTGTCTCACACTCACTCCCTCCTGGTATTGTTTCAGCCCCTCATGCCATAGTTTCTCTTCCCTGCTGTGTTTTGCCTATCACCCCTCCTCCAACTCAAGCCTGCTCCCTTCACTCCATGCCATGCCTCCCTTTTCTCACAGCAATCAGCCCTGATTCCATGCACCTGTTCAGCTCATAGTTCACCTGCTCTGCACCCTTTATAAGCTCCATTCTCACTCTCCACCAGGGCTGAATTATTATAACTTCCATGGTCCCTGATATTCAGCCATCTTGTTCTTGTTCATGCTCGATGTTCATGCCCTGTAGTTGGATTTCCGACCTCACGCCTCGTCTTGTGGATTTACCCTTTTGCCTGCTCCTCGTCTGGTTCTGCTCTGTCCTTCTGATCACGGTAATGACCTCCTCCTCTGCGTCTATGACCACGATTCACGGATCACCCTTTTTGGATTACTTCTTGGACCTCTGACTCCTGCTACCAGCAGTCTAATTAATAAAAACTGTTCTTGTTTTTGCACTCCTGTGTCTGGCTTATTAAGAATCCAAAAACCAGTTCCTGACACATCTACCATTACTGAAAGTTTTGAGATTTTAGAGTCATTCAAGTGAACACTTTATTTTAATTTTTCCTCTCAGTTTTTTATCAGACTGTTTTTACACTGCAAAATATTTGTGTTGTCTGAATAATTTGGAAAAGTTTTTTCCTTTGTAGTTGAGATAAAAACAGAATACTTTCTTGTACAAATTGCTTCTTTCTTAGATCGAATCAAAGACGATCATCTAATTCAAATTGTTCTCTTCCTCCAAAAAAACATAAATGCTGCCATCTTTGATTCCATGAAATATAGTGGTGTTTGAAGAATGAGACCAGCAAGAAGGAGCTCCAATGTCGAAGCTCTGACAGAGCAGATTACCAAATTATAATGGACCTCAAGAGCTCAGACATGGTTGTGTGAATTCCTCGTAGTCGGCAGAGTAAACACGGATCAGACGGGTGTGATTTACGGTTTCTGTCTTACACAAACACGCCTCAACACAAAACAACACGCCAAAAATTCATTCACTGCCTTCATTAAAAAAAAAAACCTCCAGAAAGAAAAATAACACTGCTTTATAACTTGATGCAGGGATGATCAGAGGACCAGATGCCTGAGAAAACACACACGCACTACCCCACACACTTACACTAAAGCTGCAGAGTCCTTCTCCTTAAATGGTAAAAGCTCCCAGGAGTGAAAGAGAGGCTGCTGCTGAAAAAAGACAGGGATTGGAGGGGAAGGAAGGAGAAGCCCTGAAGACTGAAGAGTTTTCTGGGGGAAGGCTGAGTGACAGTTTGATGTGGGAAGTCAGTCAGAGTTGGATGGATCAGTGTATCTGACTGCAGCACCGCAGCGGTGGACTCAGGTAATGTGCATGTTTTCTGGGGACAGGTTCAGGAGGTCAGGTCTGCGTGGCTGCTTTAGCTTCTGCTCTGTCGGCGCGTCTGCAAACTGTGGCGAACGTTTGCATGAACGTTTGGGAAAAGTTTTAATCTCGTAGGAAGGAATTTATAGAAAAGTGCCTGTAGATGAAATTTGCTTTTCATATCGTTGAAGTCCGTTAAATCAGTTTATTCTGTCTGAAACATCTCAGTGTCCATATGGTTTGTTATTCTCACACTTCCTCTGCCGTTATCTGAGATTGTGCCTCTGTGGTAACCACTTCCTCTGCTGCTCTGCACTTTACACAACCAAATTTTAAACAAATCTGGCACCAAGCAGCAGGCTTATGTAATAGAAATGGGAAAGAGGGTGACGGTACCCTTCAGCTAAACTTTTAGGACAGAAACCCCGAACTGTCCTGCAACGAAACGTCACTTCTGACTTGGACTGTTGTTTTAGAAACAAAGTTTCTTCCTTGCTTGTCTGTAGAGAATGGAAAAGGGAGTTGTGTTCACAGAGTTGTCCGAGCTCAGGGTTGTATGTTCTGTCCTTTTCTCCCACAGGAAATAATCTGAGTGATTCAATTACTCTGCAATATTTATCTCCACGTAATGCTCTGCAGGACAAACACTGCACTGCTTCAGCTTCAATCACTGTAAGGATGAACAAAGCTTAGTTTAAGTCCAAGTGATGTTGCGTGACAACAAGTTCATTCCATCAAAGAGTTTTGAATTTGTTTGAAAGCTTGTTGGGTCAGTAAATCAGTAAATTGGGATAGAAATCCCTTTTTTTTTTCTATTTTGACAAAGATATTCATTTTCCCCTTATTTTTCTTTTCAAATATTTGTCCTCATATTTAGCATATTTTATTTAAATTAAGGCAGCTGTAATAACAATAGCATAATATAATTAAAGGTCTAGTGTTTCTTAAAGGAATGCATGTCGTTCACTGCTGTTTATGCCAAAGTTTTAAAATGAGATTCTGTTATGATGAAAAATGATGTTGCAGATATGTTGATCTAACCTCGAGAACAGCATTATGTGCAACCTCATGCAATATTTCAACTATATGTTGGGTTAGACTCTCATCTACTACCATGTCAAATTTAACTTAATTACAAAGTGACTGAGTTTTTGCCACTTTTGTGTTGGCTAATATGGATTAGTTGTGGCAGTCCTCTGGAATTGGATTCACTGCAAAAAGTAAACGGTTGTAAATGTACATCCAGTGATTTTTTTTTTTTCCTGGATATTTTATTAAAATCCATCCAGTGGTTCATGAGATATTTTGATAACAGACGACAGGGTTGACTCTAAATAGCTAATGGCAAAATTTTAAACAAATATCTTGTGCAATCTGTTTGTGCTCAGATTATGAGTTGGGAAAAGGCTCAGCTACTTCCACAATTTAAAAAAATCCTCAATATTTGTAAAACTGACAGAGTTATAGCCAATTTGGGACTTTTCGAGGCCATTCGACTGTACCAGCTATCTGGAATTGAGTTAACTCCAAAAGTTAACAAGTTGTAGATGTACATCTAATGCTTACGCTCTGCAAGTTTCAATACAATTCATTCAGTGGTTCATGAGATGTTTTGCTAACAGACACACATGCACAAACATTTTTTGCCTTTCAGATGTGGGCGATAAAAATGGCTACAGAAAATCATCAGCATTAAATGGTACTGCAGACGAAAAAAGTAGTCATTCTTTTTATTGTATGACTGTGTTCTCGTAGTCAGGAAGTATTCCTGCAGCTGTTAAACAACCCATTTCCTCCCCAGTGACTCACAGCCTTTCTGTCACTATACGTTCCCAAGAACTTGTCATGTTTGTGATGATACTGAGCAGCTCTCTGCTTTTATTTCAACTTCACAGTCACTGATAATTTTTCCTTTGTACAACTCAGAAACAGCCAGTAAGTCGTCTCACTTTAGTTCTGCTCAGCCCACGCTGGACATGAGCATAAACACAGGCAGCAGCCACACGTTGTGCTCATGAATATGAAAAATCCTCCTATTTTTGGTGAAATCACTGTGAAAAGTACTGGCATCAAAGCTGTTAACCTCTGACTCTGGGTGGAGCTGAGGACACGGTGCTTGTTCAAAGGGTTAAAGCTGCTCTGCGTTCAGATTTGCATAATTACATTTGCTTTAAAGAGAAGAGCCGTGTGTTCAAAGGAAGCTTCACATTGGCAGCATACACCATATTTTCCCACCTCAATCAGGTTTTAGTTCAGTGTCCCACATAACAAAAATAAAGGGACAAAAATTTGTTATTTAAAAGTAGAATGTTCTAATTAAAACTGACTAATTAGGGTTTATGTTACCGCAGATGTTCATCCATAATCTGGTGATTAGATCTCGTGTGGCAGCAGTTTAAGCAAACAGGTCAGGCACTAGGACCACGTGGCACATCCCTCAGTCCATGCCGTGGAGGAGGTACTCCCCTGCAGCTACGTGCTGAGAGGAAGAGTCTCTGTTGTACATTTATTTAAAACAGAACAGACTTAATTCCAATTCAAAAATACTTTATTAATCCCAAAGGGAAATTATTTGTTGCTGTAACTCGTTATCCTCATTTGAGATGAGCAAAGAGATGTTGGAGATGCTGATGGTTGTAGACAGGAAGGATCTCTTGTAAAGGTCCATCCCACAGTGGATCCTAAGAAACTGGCTGCAGATGCCGTCCGATCTGTCCACCCAGACTCAGCTGACCTCTCAGTTCCCCCGGGCTGTAGGACCGCCCGAATGCCGGGCAGAACTCCTCCCAGAGCGATGGCCACTCCTCCCAGCAGTCTGCCGAGCTCCTCGTCATTGCGTACAGCCAACTGTAGGTGCCGAGGGACGATCCTGACCTTCTGCTGTCATGAGCCGTGTTTCCTGCTAGTTCCAGGATCTTAGTGGTCAGGCACTCGAGCACAGCTGGCAGGTAGATGAGAATGCATCCACAGAACATCCTTTTCAACTCGTTTGAGATTTGGGGCTGTAGCTGAGATATTATTTGAGCTTTTGAGATGTTAATCAGCTGTTGGTTGTAGAAAACTGCTTTGTTGCCATGGTTACGCATCATAACAAATGTCTTACACTAAAAAAGTTTCAGTAAATATCCTTCCAGCTGCTCAGCATCTGATACCAGAGGAAACAATCATCCAAAAAATGTGATTTACATCCAGAAAAAGATTAATTAAAGTTTCCAAAAAGCAAAATCACAGAATGAAATTAACAGCTGCTCCAACATGCAGCCACCTTGAGCAGCATAATTCTGAGTTCATATTATAATTTGTCAACTTTGAAGCGGAGAAAATAAAAATTTTACCTCTCAATTTTTATTTGAGTAGAGAGGAAAAAATTTGATCGAACTTTATAATGGAGGTGAATGAGTTTTTTTTACTGAAAGTCCCTAACCTACAGTATTTAATCATCTGTGTTCATTAGAGTGAGCAATGTTTTTCTTTGAAAAGTATAATTATAAAAAAAAAACCACTATGGAGTTTCACTCTAATGTCCTCTTCAGTCTGTTCTGTGTCTTCAATGCAGACTCTTAGATAAACTTCTGTCCAAGAACATCACAGCTACACTATAAAACTATATACTCCATTTTTATATGTATATAGGAATATTTTTGCACAAGACTTGTCAAAAACATGGCTTTTTTATTTTTATTTTAACAAAATGTTGAAAATAAGACTGACTCTCTATCAGGTTTTTACTTTGGTCCCTTGTGTAAATGAGGTTTTTCATGAGAAAAGACTGAAAAATCAGACAAAAGATGCCAGTCAGTTGAGTTGTGATAAAACCTTTTTTATTTAAATGTATTGTTAAAGTCTTGTTTGACCTTATGACTTGAATCACCTGAATAATGACAAAAAGTCAACTAAAGTAAAATGTTTGGCTTTTTGAGCTTATTTTAAAGTCCTATCGACATGGCCCCATTCTCTTCATACAGCTGTATATTTGTCAACATTTTTTTTAAACCCCCATGTGTTTAATTATTATCAATTCAATGTTGATTAGTTTTAATAGCAGACTCTCAAGAATGACCGGCCGGCTGTGTGACCATTCTTCTTTTTTAATAATCTGTTTACAAGATTGAATAAGGCTGAACCACCTTGAGCATGCATCAGGATACTGAACCAACTTGTCGTGGTGGAGGAGTTTGTGTGCCTGAATGATCCTAGGAGCCATGCTGTCGGGGGCTATTGTAACTGCCCCTGATAGAGTCTCCCAAGGCAGATTGGTTCTAGGTGACATGCCAGACAAAGAGTGATTCAGAAGACTTTTACGGACATAAAGGAACAAGGAACTCAGTGTCCCTTTGCCCAGACGTGGGTTACCGGGGCCCCACCCTGGAGCCGGGCCTGGGGTAGGGACTCGTCGGTGAGCACCTGATGACCAGGTCTCTACCCATGAGGTCTGGTCGGGCTCAACCCAAAGGAACAACATGGGTTTGCCTTCCTGTGGACTCACCACCTGCAGGAGAGGCCATAAAGGTTGGGTGCATGATGCCATGGGCAGTGGTTGAAGGTGAGATCCTTGGCGCTCTGACCCTAACTTACCAAAGCTCTTGGGAGATGGAGCGTAACCTCTCTGGCGGGGAAGGAGTCTGAGCTTGTGTGCAAGGTTGAGAGGTACTGACTAGATATAGTTGGGCTCACCTCGACACACCGCATGGGCTCCGGAACCAATCTCCTTGGGAGGGCTGGACTTTATTCCACTCTGGAGTTGCCCATGGTGAGAGGCGCCGAGCTGATGTTGGTCTACTTTTAGCCCCCTGACATGGGGCCTGTGTGTTGGAGTTTTCCCGGTGGATGAGAGGGTGGCTTTCCTGTGCCTTTGGGTGGGGGCTGGCTCTGACTGTTGTTTGTGCCCATGCACCAAATGGCAGTTCAGAGTATCCGACCTTCTTGGAGTCCTTGACAGAGGTTCTGGAAGGTGTTCCAGCTGTGGACTCCTTTATTCTGCTGGGGGACTTCAGTGCCCACCTGGGTAATGACAGTGTGACCTGGAGGGGCGTGACTGGGAGGGACAGCCTCTCTGATCTGAACCCGAGCGTTGTTCTGTTGTTGGACTTCTGTGCTAGTCATAGTTTGTCCATCATGAACACCATGTTCCAACATAAGGGTGTCCATGAGTGCACTTGGCACCAGGACGCCCTAGGTTGTAGATGTTAGCAAAATATCTCATGAACCATTGTGCAGATTTTTTAATGATATTGTCATTGTCATGTTTAGGTTTGGATTCAGAATAAGCCAGACACAGGAGTACAATAAAGAACAGTTTTTATTCATTTGGCTGCTGGTTGCTGGGAGTCAGGGAGGTTGAAATGAGTTTCCGCTGCAGGGTAGCTGGACTCTCCCTTAGAGACAGGGTGAGAAGTTCAGTTATGGGTGGACAAAGGGAGGTGCTTCGGACATGTCCGACTGGGAGGAGACCCCGGAGAAGACTCAGGACACGCTGGAGAGACTACGTCTTTCAGCTGAACTGGGAATACATTGGAGTCCTCCCAGAAGAGCTGGAAGAGGTGGCTGTGGAAAGAGGTGTCTGGACCTCCCTGTTCAAGATGCTGCCCCCGAGACCTGACTTCAGAATGAGCAGAAGATGATGAATGGATGGATGGATGGATGGATGGATGGATGGATGGATGGATGGATGGATGGATGGATGGATGGATGGATGGATGGATGGATGGATGGATGGATGGATGGATGTATGTATGTATGTATGTATGTATGTATG